>NC_133333.1:215779521-216079521 GCF_042186555.1 Aquarana catesbeiana | reverse complement strand
GATGGCAGATGACTTAACTGCCGAGGTTGTGAAGGCACTAAGTAAGCTGTTCTTTGGAAAGATGGAGGGGAAACTCCAAGGGGCCTTAGTGAAGGAGCCAACTGAGGGTCCATCTACTACAGCGAGCTCCGAACCTAAAGAAAACAAGGCACCCTCACAAGGGCCACAAGATTCTTCAGTATGATTCTGTACTTCTGCGATTCCTGATTCATAGCCGACCTTGCACTCTATGCCCTCTTGCAAACAGGCACAGAAAGCCAATGCACACCATTCTCTCAGGGCTGTCATAGTATGGCAAGGGGAGTAGAAACAAAGCTCTAGGAAAGTGCAAGTCCGTGCCACCAAGCCTAAATCCAACAAGTTTCCCAAACAGCTAGTGGGTCCCTCACCAGTAGTTCCCATTCAAGTAGAGGGAGTCAATACCAAGGCTCTGCTGGATACAGGGGCACAAGTGACATTACTGTAGGAAGACTTGGAGATATGGGGCATTGGGAAGTTCCCATATGACGGGTAACTCCCAATCTGAACTGATGTTGGGTCTTTCCACAGTCAGGAAAACAGACATTCGATACCTTAGCAGTCATGTGTCCTTACCCTCCAGGGGAAAAACAGAACTCTTTTCTGATAGGGACAAATACCAATCTAGTGATAAGGGTATTGCACAAATAGGATCAGTAGTCAGCAGATCTCACCACCTCCTCCGTCTGCTACGTAGACTCATCCCCTTCGTTCCAGAAGAGGACAAAGCAACAGTAATTGGAACAATCATTAATTCCAGACTCGACTACGCAAACTCCCTCTACATAGGACTACCCCAATATTAGCTTGCGCGCTTACAATTCATCCAAAACACAGCGGCAAGACTGCTAACAGGAAAAAAACCCTGGGAATCCATCTCCCCTTCCCTGTGGAGCCTACATTGGCTACCCGTATAGAATCGAATTACATTCAAGACCCTCTGCCTCACCCACAAATGCATACAAGGAAACGCTCCTCAATACCTACGCGAGAAAATAAAACACTACACATCGAATCGCAGTCTTCGATCATCTAACCAAAGCCTCCTCCTCATTCCCAAATCCCTCTACAAATCAAAGGAAGAACAAAGATTCGCAGTCCAAGGACCACGGCTATGGAACGCTCTACTGACTTACATCCGCACGGAAGAAAACCATCAGGCCTTCAGAAAAAAAACTCAAGACCTACCTCTAAGAAGCTGGACAACACAGGTCGGATCTAGCACCTTGAGGCGATTCAGTTCGCATTTGCAGCGCTATACAAATTATTCATTCATTCCCGATAACCATGAAGAGTGACTCATTCAAAGCTGTTCACCCTCAGCTATGTCAGGCCATCAACGTGATCTGCAGGAGCAGGAAAGCTCTGAAAACTTGGCTCTGAAGAAAGTGTGCTGCAACCTGGGGACATAACTTGCTTGTGAGCTACTGTCATGTTAATCTGGAACAAGGCCAGGCCCTTTGTTGTCCTTCAAGCCGATTCTCAGGGAGAGGACACTGAGGTGGAGCCGATTCCTGAGGTAGCGTTGAGTAAGGCCTTGCAGCGAAACCACACAAAAATCCCTGTCAGTATCCAAAACAATACTAATCTCCCAGTATAAAGCTAAAACCGCAGATATTGCTCAGGCAGGTGAACACAGCTACTCCAGTGGCACCATCTGGTATGGTGAGGGGAGCCACAGACAAAATATCAAAAAGACAGGTTCTACCTTCAAACTCCTCACTATCACCCACGTGGAAGAAGAGGGTGAACAGACAGCTCCTGAAATGGTGGGAGATGTTCTCTAAAAATGATTACAATGTGGGCTGCGCTAAGAGTGCTCCACACAGAATTCAACTTCAGAAAGATAAACCCTTTCAGAGAGAGAGCTCGACGAATCACGTTGGGTGGGTGACCTAAAGGATCTTCAAGAGCAATTGACTGAGTTGAAGGGAATGGGGATTATCCAAGGGTCACGTGGCCCTTATGCCTCCCCCATAGAGGTGGTAAAGAAGAAGAATGGCTTCCTCAGAATTTTCATTGATTATTGAACACTCAACTGGAGAACAATTCCTGACCAATACACCATTCCACCATTAGAGGACACTTTGCATTGCCTATCAGGGGTGAAGTGGTTCAGCGTTTTAGATCTGAAAAGCAGGTATTACCAAATCCACATGCACCCAGAAGAGAGGGAGAAGACTGCCTTAATTTTCCCACTGGGGTTTTTTTTAATTCAACAACAGAATGCCCCAAGGATTGTCAGGAGCCTCTGCAACCTTCCAATGATGAATGGAACGTACCGTAGGAGACATTAGCCTGTTTGGAGTATTAGTGGATCTTAATGATATCATTGTCTTTGGGAAGACTCGAACAGGAGGAGCGACTGGAAAAAGGTACTGCAGAGACTCCATGAAGAAGGGTTGAAATTGTAATTGGAGAAATGTCAATTCTATCAACCCTCAGTCACCTATCTGGGGAATGTTGTCTCAGCAGAGGGAGTCGCCACCGACCCAAGAAAGGCAGAAGCTGTTATTTCCTGGCCTAGACAGACTAACGTCACTGAACTAAGGTTATTCTTAGGATGCTGCTCCTACTACCAAAGATTTATAGAAGGGTTTGCTAAAATAGCCTAACCACTCAATTAATTGTTAAAGAATGAGGAGGAAGACATGGATGCATCCAAGCCAAATAAGCCAAGTAAAAGGACCCAGAAAGCCTCAAACGATTTGAGTTCAATGGACAGATCAGTGCAAGCAGGCATTTTTCCAGCTGATGAGGAGTCTAACCAATACTCTGGTGCTAGCCTATGCTAACCCCTCAAAGCCATACGAACTACACGTTGATGCTAGCAGAGATGGACTGGGCGGGGTACTATACCAAGAGCATGATGGACATCTGCGACCAATCGCATATGTGAGCAGAAGTATGACCCCTGCCGAAAGAAATTACCCCATTTATAAGTTGGATTTTCTGGCCTTAAATGGTTGGTGGTAGTCAAGATATAAGGACTACCTGTATGGTTCAGACTTTGTGGCCAATGCTGACAACAACCCACCTACCTATGAACTCACCACAGGCAAGCTATATGCTACTGGGCACCAGTGGTTGGCTGCTCTACATGGGTTCCGATTCAGCCTGAAGTATCACCCCGGAGTCATAAACAGGGATGCTGATGTTCTCTCCAGAAGGCCTCATGGAGTACAAGCCCTTGTGTCAAGGGGCAGGAGCACCATGCCAAAGTGGGAACAGGAGTGGTTACTGTGACCTTTCCCAAACAAGAGGTGAAGGCCTGCCCAAATTGTCAAAGAAGGATCTACGGAAAGAATAATAAGAAAATCTCCTCTGCAATCTAATGCTGAAAGCGCTAGAGAGAAAAAACCCAGACTTACTAACAGATACTATGAAAGAAGCACGGTTAGTCCAGTTGGTTGCAGTTGAGAGAAGGGGTGGTCTACCGAAGGGGCCCCTCAGACAAACCTGATAATAGAGGACAGCTGTTCCTACCAGAAAAACACAGAGACCATATTAACAGCTTTTTACATGATGACCTAGGCCCAGAGAGAACTTTCAAGCTAGTCAAAGATTGCTTCTTTCGGCCTTGTATGCAAGCTGAAGTTGAGGGCTGTTGTCACTCTTGCCTAAGGTGTATTCAGCGAAAGATATTACCAACCAAAGCCGCACCCTTGGGTCATCTCCAAAAAGTCAAGAACCAATGGAATTGGTGTGCATTGATTTTCCTGTGTCTAGAGTCTGACTTGAATGGGCAAGGAAATGTCCTGGTGGTAACCGACCACTTTACCTGGTAAGCCCAGGCATTTCCAACCAAAGACCAACAGGTCTCAACTGTAGCCAAAGTTTTTGTGGAAAAGTTCTTTGGCCACTATGACCCACCTCATCGCATCCATTCCGATCAGGGAAGAGACTTCGGGAGTAAACTCATCAAAAGAATGTTATATCTGCTGGGTATTCAAAAATCAAGAACAACCCCCTATCATTCCCAAGGGGACCCCTAGCTGGAACGATTCAACTGCACATTTCTAGACATGCTTGGGACTCTCTCAGCTAAAAAGAAAAAGCATTGGGCCCATTAACCACCTCAGCTCCGGAAGGCTTTACCCCCTTGATGA
Organism: Aquarana catesbeiana; assembly: GCF_042186555.1. Lineage (NCBI taxonomy): Eukaryota > Metazoa > Chordata > Amphibia > Anura > Ranidae > Aquarana > Aquarana catesbeiana. The sequence goes on along the minus strand of NC_133333.1, from coordinate 216,075,394 downwards.
CCAGGCCATTTTTGGCTATTTAGCACTGCGCTAACTGGTAATTGCACGGTCATGCAACACTGTACACAAACAAAATGTATATTTTTTTTCATTTTTTTTTTTAATACAAATAATGCCAGTGCTCAACAACTTCTATTGGGACTGTGCTAGTGTGGTGGTCAAACTAATACTAGCTTACACTGGGTGGGAACCGACTTACTGCCACTGCCATTGACACCAACACAGTGATCAGTGATAATACTATACGCTGTCCCTATACTAATGACACTGGCTTGGAAGGGCTTAATATATATGGCAATCAAAAGGTGCCTAACAGATGTTAATATATGTGTGTAATATATGCTGATTTTTACTAAATATCTCTTTGTTTCTTATCCCTGCTTTGCAGAGATAAGAAACAGAGAGATTGTTCCCCCTTTACAGAGCCCTGTGTTGATTGTCAACACAGGGCTCTGGGCTGTGAGTGGACCCAGCCAATCAGCAGGTCCTGGCCATGAATCATTGGCCGGGATCTGGTGACAAACTCCCGCTGTGTACAATCACAGCAACGTACTAGCATAACGCTTTGCCTGCAACTACTTGCGGGTAGTCCTCAGGTAGTTACAGATGTCTGTCCCTTGTAATTATTGTTTTTTATTCTATTAGGTTCTAATGGAAATGTGGGCTTGATATGTTGCTTGTATTCTTTATTTTTCCACTCATATATGGTATATTTCATGTATGAACTTTTACCTGATATTTGTAGTACTTGTTACTTTGTGAACTCTCTGCTATTGTATCATTTATTGGATTGTATGATCTAATGTTCTTTCAAGATCTTTTCTGATTTAAAAAAAAAAAAAATAATTATATACACACCAGAATTATCTCTTGCCCATAATGGAAGCAGTTTGAATGTCCTCACAAACTGATTCTAGCCCCACTCAGAGGGTTTCTTGCAGATCCCACCCACTAACTCAAGACACCGCTCTAAACATAGACTGGCTATGGCCTTCTCCACCCCAAGAGACTAAGATTTCTGTTATAACCAAAGAAACAGACTTGGTGCTCCCCAAATCTGAGATGCCAGAACCCACACCTCCATTTCAGCCGTTAGAGGCCCCAGAGGTTCATCTAATTCACCAACATTTGTTTTGGTAGGTGAATAGCCTTTAGTGCTCTAGTAAATTAGCTATAGTGTTTTAAAATGAAGAAATACAGAATCATTTAATACAACCAGCTTTTTACTTCAATGACAATGGGATAGGAGCAAATTTGCTGCCTAGTATCAGATATCTTTCAAAACGTTATGCCTGAGCAGACACTTTTGATCACATGCCTACAGAACACCTTACACAAAAAGACAACTTGACTTACATAATAGGAATAAGGCAAGTTTTCTCTCCTCTGTAACTAAACTGTGCCATTCTGCAGGGAAAAGAAATGTAAACTTCTATGTGCTTTCTGACATTTAAGGCCATGAAAACACCATACAAAAGTTGACACTTGTACAGACAGACATGGTTAGAAATTATAACAGGGTCATGTTACAGGCATGATCAATGTAATTAAGGCTTAGAGGTGTTTAACTATACAAACTTGCACTTTCAGTGCCAACATTGGGTGCCCTTTGTGCCACCACCCTTTGGGAAGGTAAACAGGGCAGTGAACAAATCTGCAGCATATGGTATGATCAAATGTCAGTAAAAAACCCACAACATTTACCATCTAAACTTTGCAAAGTATCAGTAGTGCCAGATTTAATCCACAATGAAAGAACATGTGGGAAAACAAGCTGTTCATACAATGAATACGCTTTTTTTAGCAAAAGTTTGTGAGAAAAAAAAAAGTGATACTTCCTTATTTACCCACTGGAGTAATATCCTAATCAAGGCATAATCTATTGTATACAAAGTCAACCAAGAAAAGCCAGACTTAACAAGCTGAGAGCAAAGGTGTGATTCAGCCTCCACGGTGTCCCTCACAAGGCAAAACTCTATGAGCCTTCTCCAGACCTGCTGGTGTCACTTACAAAGGTCTTCTACTGAGGGACAACTTCAGGACTTGCAGGTAAGCACAAAATTATTCTGGTGACACTCAGATATTGGCAACAGTAAAACATCAAAGACAAATAATACTTATTTTCAATGCAGGTTGTATATTGAATGATTATTAGGGAACATTTAGCAAAACTGGGAACAGCTAGAATCTGGAGCAGCTGTGCATGGCAACCAATCAGCTTATAGCTTTCATTTTCGAAGCTTACATGAACAAGCTGTAGATAGAAGATTATTGGTTGTCATGCATGGTTTTTATCTGCAAAAATATAGTTCTTTCTTAGGACAATTTTTTTAGTTATGTCACAAAATCTAAAAGGACATTTACCAACATTAACAAAAACTTTGGATAGAGTTTCCTGTTGGTTAAAGTACTTGGACACTGGCACTTTACAGTTGCCTAATGGCAGACAAGTCCACCCCTGCCTCCACAGGTTTTTTTTGGTGGCCCATTATGTCTTAAAAATTTGTTATATTAGAAATAAATGAATTGCTTTATCAGTAACACACCAATCAAGCAGACGAATCAACAACAGCTGACTAAAATAATCAAATTTTTCCATTTCAAAATTTAAAAAACATGTATGCTGTGGTGAGAACTACAGCTCATTACTTCCAGTCAGTTTTTAATACATATTATGGTGTAATAATGTTCTGCAGACATTAAAAGCACTGGTCTCTTGGAAACTATGACGGTAAGCAACTGAGAATCACTGTCTGAAGGAACAACTTCAACATACACTTACCAGCCACTTTATTATTATTAGGTACACCTTGCTAGTACTGGGTTGGGCCCCCTTTTTTCCTTCAGAACTGCCTTAATTCTTTGTGGCATAAAATCAATGTTAGAAACATTACTCAGAGATTTTGGTCCATGTTGACATGATAGCATCACACAGTTGCTTTAGATTTGTCGGCACATCCATGATGCAAATCTCTCCTTCCAACACATCCCAAAGGTGCTCTATTGATTGAGATCTGGTGACTGTGGAGGCCATTGGAGTGCAATGATCCCATTGTCATGTTAAAAAACAAAAAAAAAACAAAAAAAAAACAGGATTGAGATGATTGGAGCTTTGTGACATGGTGCATTTTTATCTGCTTGAAGGAGCCATCAGAAGATGGGTACACTGTAGTCAAAAGGGATGGACATAGTCAGCAACAATACTCAGGTAAGCCGTGGTGTTTAAACGATGCTCAATTGGTACCAAGGGATACAAAGCATGCCAAGAAAATATCCCCCACACCATTACCACCAGCCTGAACCGTTGACACAAGGCAGGATGGATCCATGCTTTTATGTTGTTTACACCAAATTCTGACCCTATAATCTGAATGTTCCAGATAAAAGTCGAGACTCATCAGACCAGGCAACGTTTTTCCAATCTTCTACTGCCAAATTTTGGTGAGCTTGTGTGAATTGTAGCCTCAATTTCCTGTTCTTAGCTGACAGGAGTGGAACCCAGTGTGGTCTTCTGCTGCTGTAGCCCATCTGTTTTAAGGTTCAATATGTTGTGCATTCAGAGACGGTATTCTGCATACCTTGATTGTAACGAGTGGTTGAATTACTGTTGCCTTTCCATCATCTGTCCATTCTCCTCCGACCCCCTACATCAACAAGGTATTTTTGTCCATACAACTGCAGCTCACTGGATATTTTCTATTTTTCGGATCATTCTCTGTAAACCAGAGAGATGGCTGTGCATTGAAATCCCAGTAGATGAGCAGTTTTTGAAATACTCAGACCAGCCCATCTGGCACCTACAACCTTTCTTCCCCATTCTGATGCTCAATTTGGAAAAGGAGATACCCCCCAAAAAACTGGGACTTTAACAGCAACGAAATATAAAAATACTATATAATTTAACAAAATATACATATATACAAATATGAAATATCAAACCACTAAAAATAGATAACAATGATGATGAAATTCCCATATGGTCCAGACAGCCGTCTATATGTATATTTTGTTAAATAAATTATATTGTATTTTTATATTTTGTTGTGGTTAAAGTCCCAGTTTTTTTGGGGGGTATCTCCTTTTCTAAATTAAACTGTACAAGAGATGTTGGCAACCTCAAATTGGTATGGTTGGATGTTCTTTTTTTAATGTCCATTCTGATACTCGGTTTGAGCTTCAGCAAGTTGTCTTCACCACAACTATATGCCTAAATGCACTGAGTTGCTGCCATGTGATTGGCTGATTAGCAATTTGTGTTACCAAGCAATTAAACAGGTGTACCTAATAAGGTGGCTGGTGAGTGTATTTGAAACAGTTAAGGTATACATGAAAGATTTAAACAATATAACATTTTGAAGAGGGTAGTATACCCCTATGTAGGTTTGGTAGAATTAAATAGTTAAAGTAAAAGCCATAACATTTTTTACTGCCTGTCCCCTCCACCCTCTGGTGCTGCCATGGACATCAAGGACAAGCTAGCATATAAAAACAGGGTCAGACCTTGTGACACCTGCATAGCAGGCAATCCAGTCTAGCCTGGAGTGAGTAAACCTTACACACCTGAAAAACTGATCAGAGAGAAGAGGCACAACGATCTGTTCATACTTGGCAAACAGGTATGTAACTCCACAAAACTTCAGCAGATAACACAGAATGGATAATACACTCATACATTATATAGAAACAATAGCACATGATAAAATATGGTTTATTGGTACAAGGCTTTTCAGATGAATATTGTAACACAAACACACATACCATTCAGGAAGGTCATAATCCAGAACAGAGAGTTTCCAATGTCAAGCAATAAAAAAAATAAAAATAAAAAAAAACGATAATTTCTGTGATGTGCTACCTGATGAGAAATTTGGCTAAAACAATTTACGTGTGAAATTAAGTTTCTTTTAAAAATGGGGTGACAAGCACAGCGAAAACAAGAAGCATTCAGAAATTGGCCCACTGTGATCCAAAGACTCTAAAATCACAAGGTTCAAATGTTGGACCTCTTTACTTTTATGGTGCTTTTAGTTGCATTACTTGAGTCATATGGGAACTTTTGGTTTTGGCTACATATTGCGTGCTGAAAATTCCTCATTGGGTTGATGCTTATAACATCTGAATGGGCAACACAACTCACTTATTGGGAGTAGATTCTACTGTGTGGCAGAATCATGAGCATGTCACTGAAGGTAATGAAAGCAATATGTTGGAATAGAAATATGGCTGACTTGTTTTTGAACTTATCTTGCATCATGCTTACAATGACTATAGAGATATTAATACAATTGCACCAACACAGTTAAGCATTTGTCTGTAATACTTTTTTTGCATTAACAGTTATCACGGACACAATAGTGTGTTTGAAGGTACAACCTTTGGTACAGACATTTCATCCTTCACCATGAGCACATTTGTTGACCTGGCTCAGTGGTATAATAAAGTAAGGAAGGATGGATAAGCAAAAATGCTTAGAGCATGCACCTTTGAAATAATGTCAGCCAGGACAGATGCCAAATCTCTATCCTGAAAGATTTTCTTCAAGGCTTGTTCACACCATACACCGTATGTGGAGCTGCACTGATCTGCATAGAGCAACGCAGACTCAATGCAAGGGCACATAGAAAACAATTGTTTTTTTTTACATGTCCTGATACAAATATACTGTACGTGTGTGGTGGTGCATGCTGTAGAAACAATACTGTGTATAGTCCCCTGCGCTACCTGGTAGTGTTAAATACCAAATAAAATGATGTGAGTGAATACTGAAGACAAAAAATGAAAAAAGAAAAAAAAAAAAAAGGGGGGGGATTGCTGCAACAACTAATGTGTTTACAACTACACGTTCAGTAATATTAAATGTGGGTGGTGTTGCGCAGTTCCTATATAAATTACATGTAAAGACAAAATATAAAAATATCACACACATATATAGATCAATCTTGAAAAAAGTTATATATAGAGAGACTATGTGATGAACAAATATGACACACAATTTGTGATTAAATAATATTACACATATAGCTACACGGTAGTTTAGCTAACAAGTGTCCAAGTGTTAAAATTCCAATCAAGTGATCTGTTCTTCTTAAATATGGACAATAAATCTCTGTACTTCCATCAGTCACCTCCGTGCTCACAGAACTCTCACCTCACTTCCATATAATAAAAGCCTCAAGATCAGATTCCAGTATGGGTCTGATTATCCTTTCTTAGGGCATCTTCCTCCTAGGGGGAGCGTCACCATCAGTACAGATCGGAGAGACCAGGGATACCTCAAGAGCTAAGACTCTAGTCAAACACAGAGGAGACTAAGGAGGAAGATGCCCTAAGGAAGGATAATCAGACCCATACTGGAATCTGATCTTGAGGCTTTTATATGGAAGTGAGGTGAGAGTTCTGTGAGCACCGAGGTGACTGGTGGAAGTACAGAGGTTTATTGTCCATGCGGTATGAAAATGCAGCATATATGCTTTTATTAGGCAATGCAAATCACCACATGTTGCAATGTGATACAGTAAATAGAGTAGAATGAAGTAACCTTGGATCTTATGAAGAAGGTAATTGTAGGCAGGGGAGAGGCCAGGAGGTCAGCACCCCTAAGGGGAAGGAATGGCACACACAGTAGTTGGAGTTGCAGAAATTGTATTGTTAAAAATGTTCCAACATACAGTAACAGAATTTATGCAGCAACTTACAACTGATAGCAACAGTGATAGATGATTATATGGCACTTGCAGGAAGTGATGCACAGAGAGACTGACAGCACCTGGCACTGGAGGAGACTGACAGGCAATAAGCAGAATATAACTAGTAGCAGGGAGGTTCCCACAGCAACACTGGCAAGCAGTTCATATACTGTCTCTTCTTTTCTGGAACCTCTCCCTCACGCTAGGCACGTTCTCCCTGTCCAGCGGGTTTCTGTCCCTGACCTACCCACATATGCTAAATGCGTGCCAACTGTAGTGACCCAGTGGTTTTTTTTAGAAGCACTGTCCTTACTAAATATGGCCCCAGGGGTCATCCGGGGGCAGCAGCATCCAGACAGCAGCCCATCCAAGAATTAGAGGAATGTACATTCCCTTTGTCCTCCACTCTCCCTGCATGGTGGTTGCAACAGTGCCACTTGTGTAGGGAAGTCAATCTACACCTGTCTACATACTGGACTTACAAAGTAATTTTATAATGCCATATTAACCAATATCATTGATAAAATGCTAAATTAAAAACAGTTATTGTTAACCATTTGCTAAACAAAATATAATCACCTCTGAAGTCCCTATTTCGGGCTACATGGTGTATAAGGCTGACCCTGTGTTCAGACACAGATTGACTACAGTCTCAAAACATACCAGCAGGTTAACTGCTTTATGATCAAACTATCCCTTTTTCTTGTTGAAAAAAAAAAAACTATCCCTTGAATGTGAAGGCTCCCCTGAGTTAGCTGCTAATGAGAATGATGAACAATCTAATGCCCTAGAAATAATAAAGTTATTCCCGCGCTATCAAATATGGAAGACAGCTAAAACTGGAAAAGCTGCTTGCACCGATTCGGGTATACACCTGACCTTCACAATGAATATGTATAAATGGGTGGTGCTGCGCTAATCCTCACTAAACAAACATGTGCCATAAAGGTGAGTAAAAGATCTTAGAGTCAAATCTTATATCACAAACCAAATACAGGAAATATTAATAAAAACGTGATAAGTGACAATAACCAACAGATATAGCTAATCCAGTAGAGATGAAAAAATAATATATCATATACGTGAAAGTATGTTCATGATGGCACATAAATATGACCTCCTAGCAATTTAGTAAACCTCGCAATCATTGAAAAAATGTTCCATCTTATAGTGCAAATAGATATACAAATAAAGAAATAATTTAAACTGTGTACAAACAATGCTCAGAAAAGTGACAATGTGCAATGGAGTATTCCAATCAAATGAGTCCGTACCCCATACTACATACAAGGTGACAATGTGCAAAAACGTCCATCCAAATAAATATAACATAAATGTCCCAAACAATTGTGTGCAAAAAGTGCTACACAAGGAAGATCCTTGATATAACTAAAATATGTGACAGCAACGGTTTAACATGCGGCCGTTGCAATTAAAGTGCTCAGCGTGGGTGACATCACATGTGTCTTCGTGTGCATACACACAAGTGGGTAGTGGCCCCTTACCTTAGGGTAATAGGGCAAGCGCATATGATCAGCAAGCCATTGGGGTGTCCACCTACGGGCTCCAGCGCGTCCCTCATGATCCTAGATCCGAACCATATCTCGGATCTAGGATCGTGAGGGACGCGCTGGAGCCCCTAGGTGGACACCCCAAAGGCTTGCTGATCATATGCGCTTGCCCTATTACCCTAAGGTAAGGGGCCACTACCCACTTGTGTGTATGCACAATCGTGTGTGAGCTCCATCTGACTTTTTCCATTGGAATTTCCGACACACAAAGTTTGATAGCAGGCTATAAAATTTGACAACAAAATCCGATCCTTTAAATGCCGATCGTATAGAGAAATCCGACGCACAAAGTGCCACGCATGTTCAGAATAAATTAAGAGACGAAAGCTATTGGCTATTGCCCCGTTTATAGACCCGACGTACGTGTTTTACGTCACCTCGTTCAGAACGATCGGATTTTCCGACAACTTTGTGCGACCGTGTGTATGCAAGGCAAGTTTGAGCCAACATCCGTCGGAAAAAATACAATGGATTTTTTTGTCGGAATGTCTGTTCAATGTCCGATCGTGTGTACAGGGCATAAGGCTGTACACAAATCTAGGTTTTATTATTCATTTTTTTTATTTATTTATTAAGGTTAAAGTTATTTTAGCAGAAAAAGATATCAACACCCTACCAGTGGTCAGTGACACAAACTGTATTATTTAAAACACATTTAATAGGTAATATTACATAGTTACATAGTAGGCGAGGTGGAAAAAAGATGCAAGTCCAACCTATGTGTGATTATATGTCAGTATTACATTGTATATCCCTGTATGTTGCGGTTGTTCAGGTGCTTATCTAATAATGTTTTGAAACTATTGATGCCCCCCCGCTGAGACCACCACCTGTGGAAGGGAATTCCACATCCTTTCCGCTCTTACAGTAAAGAACCCTCTACGTAGTTTAAGGTTAAACCTCTTTTCTTCTAATTTTAATGAGTGGCCACGTGTCTTGTTAAACTCCCTTCTGCGAAAAAGTTTTATCCCTATTGTGGGGTCACCAGTACGGTATTTATAAATTGAAATCATATCCCCTCTCAAGCGTCTCTTCTCCAGAGAGAATAAGTTCAGTGCTCGCAACCTTTCCTCATAACTAAATATCCTCCAGACCCTTTATTAGCTTAGATGCCCTTCTTTGTACTTGCTCCATTTCCAGTACAAACTTCCTGAGGACTGGTGCCCAGAACTGGACAGCATACTCCAGGTGCAACCAGACCAGAGTCTTGTAGAGCGAGAGAATTATCGTTTTACCTCTGGAGTTGATCCCCTTTTTAAGGCATGCCAATATTCTGTTGGCAGCAGCTTGGCATTGCATGCCATTGCTGAGCCTATCATCTACTAGGACCCCCAGGTCATTTTCCATCCTAGACTCCCCCCTGTGTATAGATTGCATTCATATTGTTGCCACCCAAATGCATCATTTAAAATTTTTCTACATTAAACTTCATTTGCCATGTAGTTGCCCACCCCACTAATTTGTTCAGATCTTTTTGCAAGGTTTCTACATCCTGCGGAGAAGTTATTTCCCTGCTTAGCTTAGTATAGTCTAGAAATGCAGAGATTGAACTGTTTACCCCATCCTCCAGGTTGTTTATGAACAAAATAAATAGGATTGGTCCAGGACAGAACCCTGGGGGACCCCACTACCCACCCCTGATCATTCTGAGTACTCCCCATTTATCACCACCCTCTGAACTCGCTCTTGTTGCCAGTTTTCAATCCATGTACTCACCCTATGGTCCATGCCAACAAACCTTATTTTAAACAGTAAACGTTTATGGAGAACTGTGTCAAATGCTTTTGCAAAATTAAGATACACCATGTCTACGGGCCTTCCTTTATCTAGATGGCAACTCACCTCCTCATAGAAGGTTAATAGATTGGTTTGACAAGAACAATACTTCATGAATCCATGTTGATTACTGCTAATGATACCGTTCTTGTTAGTAAAATCTTATCATCCCCTCCAAGAGCTTCCATACTATTGATGTTAGGCTAACTGGTCTGTAATTCCCAGGGATGTATTTTGGGCCCTTTTTAAATATTAGTGCTACAGTGGCTTTTGTCCAATCACCTGGTACCATTCAAGTCAGTAGACTGTTCGTAAAAATTAGCAACAATGGTCTGGCAATTACTTGACTGAGTTCCCCAAGTACCCTTGGATGCAAGCCATCTGATCCCGGTGATTTATTAATGTTAAAGTTTCCCAAGTCTAATTTTAATTCTATCCTCTGTTAACCATGGAGGATAAACACTGCAGTTTTGGTTACTGAAGCCCCCCCGATTCCCTTGTGAAGACTGAGGAGAAGAATAAATTCAATACCTTGGCCATCTCCCCATCCTTTGTAACCAGATGTAATATTAGTTAGCTATAACTGTAATGACTTGCTGGATCATTGATCTCAGATATGTACAACATAATCCTCACCACAACTAACATTCAGCTTGTGGAACATAAAGAACACAATAATATGTACCATCGGTTGCACTATTTAAGTAATTAAGACAATATTAAGTTCAAACAACATTATGTGTACAACAATTGCAGAGATTAACATATCCTTGCAATGAAGCACAACCTTGGCCAGTTCAAGGAGCAGCAAACATTAGGGGCTCATACACGTCCAGATTATCGGAATATAAAGGCATTTTATATTCCATACAGCTGTTCCAAAGTCTGATGGACACCCCCAGAATCAAGAAGTGATTACTTGATGTGCGTAGCATGTACAATTTCTTCCACCATCTATCACATATAGGTATAGGGGTGCGCAGCCTATTGCATTAGGGTATGCACCTCAAAGCTCCAACACATATGCGTGTGTGACATATTTACCGGCCTCTTCCCCGCTCTCCATCCTGAAACAATGGGGGGGGTGAGCAAATATACATTGGTACCGATACCCTGTATTTTCCTCTTGTGGCAGCAGAATGTCGGCAAGAGGGATAGGAGAATCCCACTTTCAGCTGCTGCAGGGGGAAATTGGATATGTTTGGCTAAATTCCACTCCTCCCACCACTCCTGTCTAGGTTGCAGCCTCTTACCCATTCTTGGCAGTCCCCCTCTGGTACTGTCTGCTCCTCCTTCCTCCGGATTCCTCTTTAGCAAGCTGGGTGCTAAGAGAGCACGCTTCCGAGCCAGGCTGCGTGCATCTATAGAAACAAAGGGGTTAATTTACTAAAGCTGCAGAGTGCAAAATCTGGTGCAGCTCTTCACAGAAACCAATCAGCTTTTTTTTGTCAAAGCTTAATTGAACATACTGAAAGTGGAGTTCCACCCAAAAGTTGAACTTCCGCTTTAAGCACTCCTTACCCCCTGACATGTCAGATTTGGCATATACCCACTTCCTCCTTCCTCTTTTTGGATGCCTAGGTGACTCCTCCTCTCGCCCTTCACGGCGAGACCTTGCCATAGACAGTGTGTGACATTCAGCTGCAGTCTGCTATTGTATAGGCCGCCTGCTAAAGCAACAGATCTCAGCTGATTTAGTTCTGCTGCCTCCTGTGATTCTAATAGACCTGTACCTTGGGCTGCTGAGCTCTATTGTGCATTGTAACCAGTGTTGCCAACTGCCCGTAGATTTACAGGCAGCCGTAAATGTAACCTTTTTCGGGCTGCCCGTTAAAGTCCGTTACGGGCACCGATGCCCGTAAAAAAGATGGCCGCAAGCAACCATTCAACTGCGCATGCGCCGTTCTGAAGCCGGCCGGCGCACGCGCAGTAACCCAATTGCGCCACCCTTTTTTTAATAGATCGAGAGAGACCATGGCGGCCGGCGACTCCTGTCCTGCAGTGCACTCGTCATAGGCGGAGGAGCCGAACAGGGGTGACACCTGACGGTGAATTGGAGAGTGAAACTGGGGGGATGTCGTTGTAAAAAGGGGACAGAGAGAGAGAGCGAGAGAGAGGGGAGGACATTACTGGGAGTCAGGAGGCTGAAGCCATGCCATGCAGGGGACAGAGACTGATGTGTTCTGTGACTGTCCACCATCATATTACTTCTCCAGTCCACATAATCAGTGTGCTGTGTCCTCCTCCTGTGCCCCTTTCACCTCTCCACAGGTCAGGGCAGCACTGTGCTGCCCTGACCTGTGGAGAGGTGAAAGGGGCACAGGAGGAGGACACAGCACACTGATGATGTGGAGAAGTAATATGATGGTGGGCAGAGGAGGCGGCTACTGTGAGGGGGTGAGGAGGACATTATCATGTCCGCACCCTCTGTCCACCTCCTGTATCAGGTCCGCACCCTCTGTCCACCTCCTGTATCAGGTCCGCACCCTCTGTCCACCTCCTGTATCAGGTCCGCACCCTCTGTCCACCTCCTGTATCAGGTCCGCACCCTCTGTCCACCTCCTGTATCAGGTCCGCACCCTCTGTCCACCTCCTGTATCAGGTCCGCACCCTCTGTCCACCTCCTGTATCAGGTCCGCACCCTCTGTCCACCTCCTGTATCAGGTCCGCACCCTCTGTCCACCTCCTGTATCAGGTCCGCACCCTCTGTCCACCTCCTGTATCAGGTCCGCACCCTCTGTCCACCTCCTGTATCAGGTCCGCACCCTCTGTCCACCTCCTGTATCAGGTCCGCACCCTCTGTCCACCTCCTGTATCATGTCCGCAGCCTCTGACCATCTCTTGTCTTTTATCATGTCTGCAGTCTCTGAGGGGATCCTAGAAAGGAGTCAAGAGTGGGAGTGCCGCCGGGATGGGGGTTATGGGAAGAGACAGACATATGCGGACTGTGGAGAGGAGACTATAGAATAAAACCAGAGCCGCCAAGCTGGAGCCGTCTGACTGAGCCATGCATGGTGCACCTGAGAGGAGGTCAGTGACAGCGCCGCCAGGCCAGTCTGAGGGGGGTCACTGATGTAAGGGGGAAGTGAATACAATAATGTAAGGGGGTACTGATATAAAGGTTCCCCCCTATATTAGTAATTCCCCCCCTTACCTTTGTGTATTCACTCTGAGGAAGGTGGTCTCTTGTAACCATCCTGCAGACTCTGATGTAAGGGAGAACTCTGTGCTGGCTGGGTCATAGTATCCTGACCTTCATGTAAATAGAGAAATATGTTTTTTGACTTTTTTTTTTACTTAAACACATTGCTAATAGTATTCATAGTTCAAATATTGATATTTGTTTAGCATTAAAAACTGTAATTTTAGGCACTTTTTTGCAGTGCCAGTAAAGAATGTGGATCCAGCAGTAAATGTCATGATTTTTTGCCAGAAAAAAAAATTGGTGCCATTTGTAAATTTCGGCGTTTTGCCAGTAAAATTTACTTCGGGTGTTGGCAACACTGCTTCTACCCCCTTCCTAACAGGCCAATTTTTAGCTTTCAGTGCTCTCACATTTTGAATGACAATTACTCAGTCATACAACACTGTACCCATATGAAATTGTGTCCTATTTTTCCACACAAATAGAGCTTTCTTTTGGTGGTATTTAAATTACCACTGGATTTTTTATTTTGTGCACTAAATGAACAAAAGACCAAAAATTTTGCAAAAAAAAGAAATTTTTCTTTGTTTCTGTTATAAAATTTAGCAAAATTAGTCGTTCGTCTTCATAAAATGTTGGCCAAAATTTATACTGCTAAATATCTTTTGGTAAAAATAACCAAAATCAGTGTATATTATTTGTTTTTTGTGAAAGTTATAGAGTCTACAAGCTATGGTGCCAATCATTGAAAATTGATCACACCTGATGTACTGATGTCCTCTCTCATTTCTTGAGAGACTAACTAGCCAGGACAGTACAAATACCCCCCAAATGACCCCCTTTTGGAAAGTAGACATTCCAAGGCATTTAGTAAGAGGCACAGTGGGTTTTTTTAAGTTGCATTTTTTTTTCAAAATTGTCATATTAACCACTTTTGGACTGCCTGCCGTCATTATACGTCGGCACTTTGAAGAGGAGTATCGTTGTTATGGCAGCAGATAGCTGTCATAACCCCGGTATCCTCTTCTTCAGCGGGCGGTCCGCTTTCAGATAAAAGTGGTCTCTGGGGCGGATTTTTCGCGAGATCACTTTTAAATCGGGGGCGGGAGAGGGCCCCCCCTCCCACCACGCTCCGGTAGTCTCCGCCGCTTATCGGTAGAGGTGGAGACAATTGCATCCTCCCCCTTGGATGCCTGACTGCCAAGTGAGGGGAAGATGGCCCCCACTTGGCTCCATAGAATTGACTGGCGAAAGCAACATCAAACGTCACTTCCGCCCAATGCTCAGTCTCTGTCTCTTGCCTCTGTTCCAGCTTGGCTGAACGTGTGTTTCCGTGCTGACCGGTGGGTGTCGCTGTTACCACTAGTCGGTGTTGGAAAGGCAACGTGTCGAAGTGTATAGATGCTCCTCTGTCTCGGAGACAAGCTCGGTGGAGGTGCCTCCGAGTTGCATTCTGGGAAGAGGGTAATTATGGGACAGATGCCATGTTCTAGGGTTTTTTTTTTTACAGCCACCTGCTGGCCCTCCTGGCCGACAGGTATGCATTAAGGAGCTACCTCGTGGTCCTCTGATCGGGAGGCCCAGGATGCTGTGGCGCAGGGGTGGGTCCAGAGGCTTGTCTGGGGCCTACCACCGCGGCCGAGGAATGGTCCTGAGCTGTCGGTCCTGTGTGACGAAGCTGGACAACCAAGGAGATCCCAGGGGAGGACCCTTTTTCGGAGGGAATCACGCGGCGTGCTGGTCTATAGAGGGGCCTGGTGACTCGGTTGGAGGACGTATCCAAAAGAAGTAACCATACAGCATAGTGTTGCCGGTTCGGCTTAAAAGGTTCAGGCACTGTGACTGACTTTCACTGCAGAAAATCTGATAAATCCTGTGGCAGAGGATCGTACGGATTTATTCCCCCAAACAAGTCTGTGGCAGAGACTTTTGATTCGTGCTGCGTACTGGCTGCTAGACCGGTGAGAGAGGCCTATCCAGACGAGCAAGGAGTGTGTCCCACGAGGGGAGCGCATTCCACATAATTATCTGAATTCTATCAGGACATTTGATTTTACAAGAAGATATTTGAGTTTCTCCTGAAAGTTTCCTTTTCCGCCTCCTTCCTGCTACTTCCTAAAGTTTGTCTGTTCAATAAAGCATTGAAAACGTACTCCAGTGTTGGTGCATGTGTCGTCCAGAAGTAAACTCAATGGAACCCCTAGTCCCGGTGCCAGTGAAACAGAGGGAAGCAAAGTGAAGGTAACAGACCCGCTTAAACTAGCAACTCCACCGTGAGTTAGTGCTACACATGCATTAAGATATAAAACCTTCTGTGTGCAGCTCAGCCCCCTTAATACTTACCCGAGCTAGGCTTGGCTACTGAGTCACTGATTCGAATCAGTGAATCAACTCACTACAGAGAGTCTGAATGAACTTGAATCATGAAAGTGAATCTGATTCAATGCATTGCCAAAAATCCTCCCCTTTCAGGATGAGTAAAGGAGCTGAAAACACTGCAGCAGCCTCAGCTCATGGTTTGTAAAATGAGCTAACACATGATTAGCTGTGTGAGCCAAGACTCCAAGTCTCTGAATAAATCACAGAGCACAGAAGATTCTCTTTTGCATCATGAGCTGTCTGTGCGTGAGGCAGGCAGCAGCAGCAAGACAGTCTGAATGACTCCAAATCTCAGAGGGTACACAGAAGATTCTGTTTTGTAACATGACTGATATGTGTGAAAGCCAGCAGCATGACTGAGTGTGAATGATAGAGTCTCAGAGCACATAAGATTCATGAGCTGTGTGAGGGAACAAGAAGTCTCTGAAAAAAATCACAGAGAGCACACAACGATTCTGAGCTTTGTGCAGTACCGGGGCAAGGTTGTCCAGTGCCTATGGCAAAAGATGACAAAACTGCACCCCCCCTTCTCTTAGGG
The DNA here is from genome assembly GCF_042186555.1 of Aquarana catesbeiana. Lineage (NCBI taxonomy): Eukaryota > Metazoa > Chordata > Amphibia > Anura > Ranidae > Aquarana > Aquarana catesbeiana. The sequence goes on along the minus strand of NC_133333.1, from coordinate 216,059,299 downwards.
TTAAGGTTAGCAGTGATATCATTGTCACTACTCCTGTCAGCCTTGTAACAGAAGCATCTGGCCCAGGGCGCCCCCATCCCTGCAATAAAACATTGCGCCAAGGGCAGCCGCCCCTCCAGCCCATTCCTTGTCCTGGCCCTGGCTGTGTGATGCAGCCAGACTCCGAATCTGTGAATGACTCACAGCCTAGAGAGCACACAATGATTCTGTTTTGTATCATGAGCTGATGCAGCCAGACTGATTCTGTGTGTATGAAATGTATCACAGGACAGAATTTCACGATCCTAGCTTAAGCTTAGCTTGGAGGAAATTAGTCGTGATTTGAATAGTTTCACTGAAATGATCCAAATCACTAAAAAATAAACACTCTGCCCAAGTCTAAGCTGAGCCCATCCAGCAATGTTGCACGAGACTCTCCCTCTTCATTGGCTGAGACAGCAGTGGGTGCACTTGGCTCCCGCTGCTGTCAAAATCAGTGAGCCAATGAGGAGACAGAGGGGGTGGGGCCAAGCCCTGGCTCAGTGTCTGAATGAACACACAGAGCAGTGGCTCGCTTGCTGCTTGCTGTGGGGGCACTCAGCAGGAGGGAGGGGCCAGGAGCACCAGTGAGAGACCAAAGAAGAAGAGGATCTGGGCTGCTCTGTGCAAACCCACTGCACAGAGCAGGTAAGTAGAACATATTTGTTATTTTTAAACAAACAATAAAAAAAAACACGAGACTTTAATATCACTTTAATCTAACATTATCAGCCTAGGCCTAATCAAAATATCCAGGAAACCCGTTAACAGCATAGAAGTTACACCATCGTGTCAATCTTAACATTAAAGTTATAAGAAAGTCTTTGCAGCAGAATGGAACGCTCCAAGCATGAAAAATTAAATTGCCCAAATTAATGTGCTGTGTGAATCAGTGACCCAGCAAAGTTCTTGATTTCACTGACATAATGAAATCCCTGTGTATTAAGCACTAAATAGTATATGATTATTTCTCTATTGGTATGGGTGCTATTAAGTCTGTAGCAATGAATATTATGAACAGCTTTTTTTTTTTTTTTTTTTTTTTTTTACAAGATAGGACTGTTTTAGGTTTGGTGGACCCTTAAGATAAAATTCAAACAAAGAAGGTCAGCCCGGATTCTAAACAATGTATAGCACCTGACACTAATTAAAAATAGGTGGGTGATGAGGAACCTTTCCTCCACGCTTCCCATTGGAACGTTGGGCACCAAGTTCTGGGTCACATGGTTCACGGGCAAGAATCTAGTGATTCCTGCTGCGACTGAGCATCTAGGTGCATCCGCCAGCCCCGTTCACTATAATGACAGGCCGCCGCTGGCGGCCACAGCCAGCGATTATTGCAGGTAATCGCTGGCTGTGGGAAGAGCCGTGAATTGCTGCAGCCGCCGGCAACCTGTCATTCAAGTGAAGTGCACCTAGCCGCTCACAGCCTCAGCAGGAAACTGAAGATTACTTCTGCTACAATTTGCGCTGACCTAAATCGCCGGTGTGAACGTAGCCTTACACTTTGGGGCTCATACTCCGACTGCTAATATGGCTGGATTTACTGTATTTGAACTGCATGATGCAGTAAAAGGGAAAATCTAAATGGCTTGTTAAAAAACACAACATTTAAAGATTTGTTCTACTGTTTATCTGATCCATTTCGGAGCTGGGTTAGGGCTTATCAATCTGCAGTCTCCGTTACTATTAACAGCCTTGTAAGTAAATTGTGAAGAGCTTAATTCAGATTAGTGCTGTAATGCTTCTAGCTAACAAAAAGGCTCAACACACAAAATCACACAGTTCTATCTTCTCTCTACCATAAAACTTGGCAGCAACACAGTTTGGACAAGGAAACTGTGCCAAGACAATCGCTGTCTTACTGTAGATATATACAAATATATATGAAAATATATAAAAGACACAGCTTTTTAAGGCTGTTTATTAACAAGAACAACTTGTGGAAAAAAAAAACTGCTTAGTAATGGTTAGGGGCTTTTAAGACTGGAATTTAAGAAGCACCAGAGCCTCTTAGCAGAGGTACTACGTGGGCCCCTAGGAAAATACTCTGCCTGTCATGCCTAACATCTCATGCACGTGAAGTTCCAAGAACATTGGTATTTGGCTGAGTTGTGTGTAACCTAAGTGAACCTGTAATGATGCTGCCTAAAGGATTCATTAAATCCTATGGGGGACAGCTGTAGTGTACAGTGCCTTGAAAAAGTATTCATACCTCCTGAAATTTTCCACATTTTGTTGTCATGTTACAACCAAAAACATAAAAAATGTATTTTATTGGGATTTTATGTGATAGAAGTGGCACAATTGTGAAGTGGAAGGAAAATGATAAATATCTTAAAAAATTGTGGCATGCATTTGTATTCAGTATTAGCTGAGTATTGAAATCATGGGCTGGAAGCTTCTTGAATACAGCAGAATACCATTACTTTCATGAAGGATTAGCAATGCATGTCTTTACATCATCATGTTCATCAGGGAGACGGACAGGAAGAGAACACAAACGAGTGAATATAACACAACAAGGATGGTACTTTCTCTGATTACCTTACCATAGATAACACACTATAACACTGCAGTGCCACCTGCTGGTATAGACCGATACAATACATATATATATAGTTTCTAAATGTAGAAAGCTATCTGCTGTTGTTCTTCCAACACCCCTTCTCAACAGCATGTGTTTTGTAAAATTATATTCAGCATCTTCTGGAAATAACTATGACGTTCGTTCAACAAAGGCTTGGTGAGTGCATTGGCAGTCATCTCCCCTGATGGGCATGCCTAAAAGAGGGGGGGGGGGGAGGTGGGACTTTAAATGAGGCATACATATGGTAATATGTGCCTCCATCCCTGGATCAATGAAATATGAAAAGGAAATTGGGACTGTGTGTGAGGCAAACAGCAATTGAGTAATGCATACATGGTGACTTAATGAGTTTTATTTAACATAAAGAGGGTATAGAATCGCACTCAGTATGGAATAAATTAAAAGCCACTGCATATATGTACATGTAGGATAAAGTACAGTTCATGAACACATAAAATAAGAAAATACAGATACATAATCCAAGTAGTTCATATGTGTACAACCTTGAAAACGAAATAGCAGCCCTCTGATGGGCAGTATTGAATGTCAATAACACCTTGCTCTTGATTGTCCCTCAGTAGGTGATACTCGAAGTCAATGTGTTTGGCTCTAGGACTGACCCCTATCTAATTGCGTAAGCTTTATAAAACCCTGGCTGTCTTCAAAAACAGGAATTGGTTTTGACATATCTATACCAAAATCCACAAAAAGTTGAAGAATCCATATCGCTTCTTGAGATGCGTGTGCTACTGCAATGAACTCTGCTTCAGTTGAAGATAGTTGCTTGCTTTCGACTTGACCAACTTATGGTTCCTTCCCCATACTGGAAGATAAATCCACTTGTGGATTTGTGGTCTGTGCAGTCTCCAGCCCAATCAGTTTTGGATTGGATGTTGCTGGTAACCGTAACTTCATCTGAATTGTTCCTTTGAGGTATTGTATCACTCTCTTCACTGCGTTCCAGTCATGCTGACAGGGAGCTGAGATTTACTGCATAGTATAACCACTGCTGCGGCTATGTCTTGTCACAGTGGCAACATAGCAGCTTACCGATTGCTCTGCAATACACGTCATTGTTGGGTAGCAAGTTTTCTGCTTTATTGCTCTTTAGATAGCCTGGTTCCGTAGGAGTTTTCACTTCCTTTGCATCTTGCATATGGAATTGTTCTGTTGTTCTGAGATTGGTTGAGAAGACAACTTCAATCTTCTTCTCTCTCTATTTGGATTCCCAGATAGTAGCTAATGTTCCCAAGTTCTTTGATTTCAAAATTTTCTTTCAGCTTTTGAACTGATTGTAATACCCTTCTTGTTCAAAACAAGTTATAATGTCATTGACATAGATAAGGATGTATATCCATCTGTCTTCTTGATTCGTGAAGAAGAGACAGGGGTCTACTTTACACAAACCCTGGTGGTTGCTCCATGTAGAGATCTTCCTTAATGTCTCCATATAGGAATGCAGTTTTAATGTCTAGGTCAGTCTTCCTCAACCTTTTCAACACAGAGGAACCCTTGAAATAGTTCCCTGGTCTCGGCGGAACCCCTGCTAAAAATTAGAAATCTACAACTCATGATACAATAGTGTGATGGTCAGTGGGAAGAATGGTCCTTACACTTGTGGTCATTGGGAAGAATTACCTCCTTACAGATAGCTAAAAAGATCATTAGTGTCAGTGGGATCTTATCTGACAGGCAGAAATTGCTAAAGGAACCCCTAGCAACGTTTGGAGGAACTCTAGGGTTCCCCGGAACCCTGGTTGAGAATCACTGGTCTAGGTGTTTGACTTGCATGCCCTTCCCAGCTGCAACGCTAAGAAGCGCTCTGATGGCGGGGTCTTTTATGATGGGAGCGAATGTTTCATCGCAATCATCACCAAATTTCTGAGAGTAAACCTTGGCAACTAGTCTGGCTTTGTATTTGTGGATATTCCCTTCTGCGTCTGACTTTACTTTGAAAGGCCACTTACTTCCTATAGTTTTGTGGTTAGGTGGGAGCTCAGAGTGTCCAGGTTTTATTTTCTTGGAGTGACTTTAATTCTTCTTCTGCTGCTTTTCTCTATTTACTGGCTTCAGGTTTTGGCAGTTTTTCTATGTCTTTCCAGGATGTTGGTTCAAGTATGCTGTGTGTTTTGACACAGTTTGCTCACTGTAGCCTACTAGAATGCCTTCTATGGCTCGGTTCTCCAACTTGGAATATAGGCATATGCTTACATCCAAACACTCTGATGTGCCCTATGCTAGGCTTTGATTTGTGCCATATTTCAAATGGAGTACTTTTAATGGCTCAAGGGTAGTCTGTTCTGTAGGTAGGTTGCAGTCATGACTGCTTCTCCCCAGTACTTGTGAGGTAGGTTGGCATCCAACATGCACCTGGCTGTTTCTATAAGAGTGCGATTTTTCCTTTCTGCTACAGTTTTATTCAGGAGTGTATGGTGAGGTTGTCTGGTGTACTATTCTTTGTCTCTTCAGATACAAGGCCACTGCTTTGCTTATGTATTCTCCACCATTGTCAGTGTGTATTATTCCTGGTTTCCGTTGGAATTTGTTGCTAGACATGAAGTTTCTCTGATGTTTCGTTCTTGTGTTTTATCCGATAAGCAGTGCTGTACCTGGAATAATCATCAATGACGGTCAGTAGATATCTGTTCCTGCTTGACGTGGGAGTTTTCATTGGACCGCTTACGTCACTGTGTATGAGCTGTAGGGGGTGGGTAGTTTTTCTTTGAGATGCCTGTGGAAGGGGAGCACGTGTGGCTTTCGCTTCAATACAGCACTTGCATTACATGAGCACTTTGCAAGGCGCCATTTTAAAATCTTCTGATAAGCCTCTCTTTATAATGTCCTCTGTAGCTTCTGGACTTCTGTGCCCCAGCACTTTTACAAGGATACTCTGCTTGCCTGGTGGTGTAATGCAGTTCAGGAAGCGGTGGCCTTTACCCTCTGATGTAAGGCTTTTCCTATTTGCTAGGAAAACTGTGTCTTTTGCACTGTAATCAATGTGTGTGAAGAAGGTCTCATGTCATGTGGCTTGTCGCACCTAAGTCTATGCACGAGCCATGTGGCTTGCCGCTTGATGTGTCTTCAGTTTCCTTTATGGCAGCTTTGACTCTCTTTTGTGGATAGCTTTAGCTTTCGCTGCTCGGCTTTCCGGATAGAACAGCCCTTTTTTAAGTGACCGGTCTTTTAACAGCGAAAACAGACTCTGCTTTCTTTGTTGTGTTTTGTGCCTTTGTACATCTTAAGAGCTTTGTCATCATGGTGCATATTTTCTTTGCTTCTGTCATATTCATCAATTCAATTTCCCTTTGACATATTCCAGTGTCAACTCCTGCTTGGGTCTGGTTTCTAAAGTGTAAATGAGAGCACTATATGTCTCTGGAAGGCTGCAAAGGAGCAGGGCAACAATATGATTACCTTTGATGTCCTCTCCAATGGCACGCAGCTGCTCTATGATCTCTAGCATAGCATTCACATGATCACAAATTTGCTGGCCTTCTTGTAGCCTCATCTTGTACAATTTTCTTAGCAAAAACAGTTTACTGTTGAGACTCAAAAGGAATGAAACTGCGCTTGTTAATAAATGCATCCAACCACTTAGTGTCTCAATTCTCCTGTGCCAATATGAGTGCCATCATTGTAACACGTGAATAAACAATAGTATAATACAATAATATAATACATTCATGTATAATTTCTTCTAATAATAATAATATAAATGCCGTGCTTAAGTGGAATTAAATAGTTAATAATGTCAGAAAAAAGTTTTAACTTGTTGAGTCTTCACAAATCCTCAAAAATCCATGCTTTGTCTGTGACCTCACACTTAAGTTTGTTCAAATAAATCTTTTTAGTCACCCCAGTCTAACAGATTATGCTTTCCTCCTCGTTGCTCCATTGATGTACCTCCATTATGACTCGATATATGTGAGAGAGAAAGAGCTCCAAATATTGCTTATATAGTTTTAAACAAAATTCAATTTATTAAAAAAATGTGCATAGAACTTTGAAAAGGTGCTCCAGTGCACCAACTTTATACAGCGTATGTCATAAAACCACGATGCTGCAACTACTTCGTGCCTCTCTGTTTGGCAAGACATTTTTGCATCTTTCACAGACAGGCACGAAGTAGCTGCAGCATCGTGGTTTCATATGACTTACGCTGTATACACATTTAAATGTGAGTTCTATGCACATTTTTTAATAAATGTAAGATTGTTTAAAACTATATAAGCACTATTTGGAGCTCTTTCTCGCTCACATATATCGAGTCATAATGGAAGTACATCAATGGAGCAATGAGGAGGAAAGCATATTCTATTAGTCCGGGGTGACTAAGCCTCGGTTCACACTGGGACGACTTGTCAGGCGACCTAGGTCGCCTGACAAGTAGTGTCCCGTTCAGTACAATGGAACCGTTCTAATCGGAGCGACGCAAGTCGCTCCGACTTAGAAAAAGGTTCCTGTACGACTTTGGGGGCGACTTGGGGCGACTTGCATAGACTTCTATACAGAAGTCGTTTTGCAAGTCGCCCTGGCAGTCGTGTGCAGGTCGCCTCGGTGAGGCGACCTGCAAGTCGTGCCGCCTCTGGTGTGAACCGAGGCTAAAGCTTTATTTGACCAAACTTAAGTGTGAGGTCACACACTCTGTGAGGCGTGTGCATTTCTTATGGGGGACTACTGAGGCGAATTGATACAAAGCATGGATTTTTGAGGATTTGTGAAGACTCAAGTTAAAAACTTTTTTATGACATTATTAACTATTTAAGTGCACTTAAGCACGGAATTTATATTATAAGAAGAAATATAAATGAATGTATTATAGTATACTTAGTATTTTTTTTTTCACATGTTATGATGGCACTCATATTGGCACAGGAGAATAGAGACACTAAGTGGTTGGATACATTTATTAACACCAGCGCAGCATAATTTGTTTTGAATTTTATTTGCACATTTATATTGGGAGTGTGTTACTTGCTGCTGGCATATATTACACAGATTGTATTCTAGTTGCTCGCAAGTCTACCTATTATATTTATAAAGCTTATGTTTGAGACTTGAACGCTCATGCAGTTTCTGTAATGAAGTCCACATACATGGCCGTTTTCTCTGGTCTTATGTGGATAAGCTGGTTATCTTACACTAGCAAGCTTATAAATCGCTTTTGCTTGTTTATCCTTCCTATCCCATTCATCCATCTCCCCGTTTGTGGGTCTATCTGTATTCAGCACTTGCCACAAGTCATCCTTGCTTATAAACATTTTGTCAGAGAAGTACTTACCGAGGCCGAAATGCCGAGAGCGGTTCACCCTTGCGACTAAGTGCAGTCTGCCCACCTGGAGGTGAGACAGGGAGTGGATGCACAAAGAGGCACAGGCTACCCAGGAAACAGGAGGTTGGTGGCGTGAAGTCCTTGTCAGAGAGGAGTAGCTGTGCAGCGACTGGCAGGTGGAGGGTAAGCCTGAGCGGGTACAAGAGAAGGTCCAGAACCAGGCTGAGGGTCAAACACACAGGATTAGTATATCCAAATACAAATACAGGCTGAGGTAGTGCGGCAGGAATACACAAGAGGAGTCCAGGATACAAGCAATGGTTCAAGGGCAAGGAGATAGCAGGCAGGTCCGGGTCACAGGCAGAGGGTCAAACACTGGAGAAGAGCTGAATCCGTATAACAAGCCAAGGGTCAGGTTCAGGAGACAAGCAGAATAGTCGAGGTCAATCCGGGTCAAAGGCAGGTAATCAGGTAACAGGAAGCAGAGATACACAGGAAGCCGAAGACAAACCAGCAATTGTTCTGTGTGCCAGAGTCCTTTTTATAGGCCAGCCCAAGGGTCACGTGGGACGTGCGCATGTGCGTGCGCCGGATTGCCGACCCGCGAATGCGCATGCGCCGGAGCGCCGTTCCGCCGCGCATGCGCACAGAAACACAACTTTAATGTCTGGAAGCAATATTCCCCTGAAAGTCCCCCCCCTTGAGGGGTGGCCTCCGGACACCCAAACTGGTCTTCAATTCAGGATGTTCCTGATGAAAGATCTGGACTAAACGTGGGGCATGCACATTTTAAGAAGGTTCCCAGGAATTGTTCTCAGGGGTATACCCCTTCTACTTGATTAGGTACTGGAGCTGTCTTCCCCTCTTTCTGCAACTCAGTATACTTTCTACCTCAAATTCATCTTCACCGTCCACTTGGACCGGAGGAGGAGGTGGTTCTTCTCTGCCCGGGAAAGGACTAGGGATCCTAGGTTTCAGAAGAGATGTGTGAAAAACTGGGTGTATCTTGTACAAGTTGGGCAGGGCCAATTCGAAAGCTACAGGATTGATCATCCTTTTGATCTTGAAGGGCCTTATGAATTTTGGTCCTAATTTCCGTGCTGGAACTGGCAATCTAAGGTTTACAGCTGACAGCCACACTTCTTCACCCACCTTGAAGACTGGATTCTCCTTCCTTCCTCTATTGTAAATGCTTGCTGTAGACATCTTGGGCCTTCTGCATGGCTTCCTGGATCTTCCAAAAATTCAGCTGGATGGAGCTTACACGGTCTTGTACCGCAGGGATGGATATTTCTGAAAGATAATTCGGGAGAAATGAAGGATGAAAGCCAAAATTTGACTAGAAAGGTGTCTGATTAGTGGCAGAATGAATAGAATTATTGTACACAAACTCGGCGTATGGTAGGAGGGAGGACCAGTCTTCTTGGGAGTTGGCACAAAAGCAGCGGAGATACCAGAGTCTGGTTCGTTCTCTCCGCTCTGTGGGTGGTATGCAGAGGAGAGGCAAATTTTCATTTCCAAAGATTTACAGAGTTCCTTCCAGAACTTAGATGTAAACTGGACCCCTCTGTCTGAGGTGATACTGACAGGAACACCATGAAGCTTAACAACTTCTTTGAAGAAAATATCAGCTGTGGCTGAAGCAGAGGGAATGCCCACCATGGGCAGGAAATGTGCCATTTTGGAGAGACGATCAATGATAACCAGGATAGAAGTGAACCCTCCTGAGGGCGGTAGATCCACGATGAAATCCATGGAAATGTCTGCTCATGGACGTTCAGAAATGGGCAGTGGTCTTAGCAAACCCCATGACTTCATATTTGACCCTTTACTGCGCTGACATTGAATACAGGAAGCCACATAGTCCTTACATTCTTGTCTCCAGCCCGGCCACCAGAAGGAACGGGATACTAATTCAACAGTCTTTAGTGTTCCAAAGTGGCCTGCCAGTTTATGGTCGTGACATGTCTTCAGAATTAGAGGTCTTGCTTCTGGTGGGACAAAGATCTTTCCCCGAGCCCAAAGAAGGTCATCTTTTTTCTGCAAGGAAGGCATTTTAGGGTCAGAAAAGTGACTGGATGCAACTTTAATAGTGGTCAACATATCAGTCTGAGTGATCATACAAAAATTCTGTGGAGATAAAATGGTGCTGGTTTCAATTTCTTGGGTGGTTTCATGGAACATTCGAGATGTGCATCTGCTTTACCGTTTTTTGAGCCGGGCCTGTATGCGATGTGGAAATTAAATCTCGAGAAAAAGAGAGCCCACAGAGCCTGTCTGGGTCTTAAACGCTTGGCTGTTCTGAGGTACTCCAAGTTTTTATGGTCTGTAAAAATCATGACAGGGTGGGATGCTCCCTCTAGGAGATACCTCCACTCTTCCAGAGCAAACTTGGTGGCCAACAGTTTTCTACCACCAACAACGTAGTTTCTCTCTGGTGCACTTAACTTCCGGGAAGCAAAAGCTACAGGATGCAGGAGGGCCTTGGGACCTTGCCTTTGAGAGAGGATGGCTCCAGTGGCTGTCTCAGAGGCATCAACTTCTAGTACAACGGGTAGGAGAGGATCAGATGCCGTAAGATTGGCGCGGAAGAGAATAAGGCCTTCAATTTGATAAAAGCTTCCTGTGCCGAGGACCACAGAAACGGCTAAGTTGGCGTGTGAGCTGAGTAATAGGTGCTACAGTTGCCGAAAAGCCAGCGATAAATCTTCAATAGAAATTTGAAAATCCTATAAAACGCTGTACTCCTTTTTTTATCCACGGGGGCCGGCCATTCCTGAATTGCCTTGACTTTTTGAGGGTCCATTGCAACCCCATTGGTGGAGATGATGAATCCCAAGAATTGAACCATAGTTTTCTCAAACTCACACTTTTCTGCTTTGAGATACAACTTGTGTTTCCTAAGGATTGCGAGGACCAGCTTAACATGGACTTGGTGCAGTTCAGAAGTGGCAGAAAAAAATGAGAATATCATCTAAGTAAACAACTAGAAAGTCACCAAGGTATTTCCGGAAGATGTCGTTTACCAGGTGCTGGAAGGTAGCCGGGGCGTTGCAGAGCCCAAACGGCATTACCAAGTACTCAATGCCCGAACCTGGACCTGAAGGCGGTCTTCCACACATCGCCTGCCTGGATGCGGATGAGATTATAGGCCCCGCGAAGATCCAACTTGGAAAAAACCCTGGCGGATCGGAAGCGCTGAAACAATTCTGGGATAAGAGGAAGCGGGTACCGGTTTTTAATGGTAATTTTATTTAATTCTCTGTAGTCAATGCAGGGTCTGAGGAAGCCATCTTTTTTTTCTACAAAGAAGATGCCGGCTCCGGCCAGTGATGAGGAATGATGAATAAATCCTTTTTTGGTTTTCATCGATGTAAGCTTTGAGAGCCTTTAGTTCGGTTTTGGATAGTGGGAAGATGCGCCCAAACGGAATTTCAGAGCCTGGTAGAAGATCAATAGGGCAGTCGTAGGACCGGTGGGGTGGTAGATGGTCAGCCTGTTTATCGAAGACATCCCTATACTCCAGGTAAGCCGAAGGTACATGCTGAAGGCTGTCAGGTACTGGTACAACAGTGGAACAAGAGGCTGGAACTGAGAGGAAACAGTGCTGGGAACAATATTCGGAGGAAAAGGAGACTTCCTTCCTTTTCCAACTGATTTGGGTTTCATGTGCTTGTAGCCAGGGAAGGCCCAATATGATAGGGAATATAGGTGATGGGATGATGTCAAAACGCAGGAACTCCTGGTGACCGGAATCCGTGGTGATAATAATGGGTCTTGTTTCCTGGGTGATAAGTCCGGAACGGGGAAGAGACCCATCAGCCAGGTGTACCCAGAAACTTTGTTTCTTGTTTAGCAAAGGGATATGTAGACTAGCAGCTAATGCGGCATCCAAGAAGCAGCTGCAAGCTCCAGAGTCAATTATGGCTGGTAGGCGGGTTACTTTTTCCGTTAGCTGTAGGGAAACAAAGAGGGTTACATAAGTCTGTGAAAAACCAAAGGCTTGATAGTTCATGATAACTGGTGAGTAGGACTTACTGGGTCTCACAGGGCAGGTGTGGAGGAAATGGTCCGACCCTCCACAGTAGAGGCACAGGTTGGCCTGATGCCTGCGCAGTCTTTCCTCAGAGGAGAGTGGAGCCCGGACCAATCCCAATTGCATGAGCTCAATGTCAGAAGTGGTTGAAGCTGGGAAGGCAGTACAAGGTGGGTGGATGGGAGTTGGTTTAGGGAGCTTCCAGCTGTGACAAGGGACCTGGAGGCGTTCTGAGTGCCGCTCTCGCATGCGCCTGTCCAGCTTGGTGGCAGTTTGGATCAAGTCTTCTAGAGTTGCAGGAGTTTCCATCCTGGCCAGCTCATCTTTAAGGACTTCAGACAACCCTTGGCAGAATTGATACTTAAGGGCCGGTTCATTCCAACCGGTGTCAGCTGACCATTTCCGAAATTCAACTGTATAATCCTCCACAGGCCTGCGTCCCTGGAACAAATTATGTAAAGTGGCTTCGGCTGTAGCCATGCGTTGAGGGTCATCATAGAGTTGCCCCATACTTTCAAAGAAAGAGTCTATGGTGTTTAATCAGGCTGTGGGCCCAGGCTTGTGGTTCATCAGTTAAAAGAGATAACAAAGCCCACTTTTACTACCTCAGAGGAGAAAGTCCTGGGCTGTAAAGCAAGTATAAAGAGCAGGCATTCTTGAAAGCTCGGAATTTTTTGTGATCCCCAGAAAATCGCTCGGGTATGGGGACCCTGGGTTCCGGGGTAGCCATGACCACTGTAGGGTTAAAAGCCATTTGAGAGGAGGACCCACTGGCGGGTGCAGGAGCAGAGATAGGAGCTGCGGATGGACCAGCAAGTTGTTGGAGACGACCATCTATCTGGGTGTAGCCATCTTGCAATTTTTGCACTACATCCGTAAGTGCTGATACTTGCTGGCAAAGGATCTCCAGGGGTGAACGTGGTCTCTGTCGGCCTCAGACATGGCTGGTTTGTACTGTCAGAGAAGTACTTACCAAAGCCGAAATGCCGAGAGCGGTTCACCCTTGCGACTAAGCGCAGTCCGCCCTCTGGAGGTGAGACAGGGGGTGGATGCACAAAAAGAGGCACAGGCTACCCAGGAAACAGCAGGTTGCTGGTGTAAAGTTCTTGTCAGAGAGGAGTAGCTGTTCAGCGACTGGCAGGTGGAGGGTAAGCCGGAGCGGGTACAAGAGAAAGTCCAGAACCAGGCTGAGGGTCAAACACACAGGATTAGTATATCCAAATACAGGCTGAGGTAGTGCGGCAGGCAGACACAAGAGAAGTCCAGGATACAAGCAATGGTTCAAGGGCAAGGAGATAGCAGGCAGGTCCGGGTCACAGGCAGAGGGTCAAACACTGGAGAAGAGCGGAATCTGTATAACAAGCCAAGTGTCAGGTTCAGGAGACAAGCAGAATAGTTGAGGTCAATCCGGGTCAAAGGCAGGTAATAAGGTAACAGGAAGCAGAGATACACAGGAAGCCGAAGACAAACCAGCAATTGTTCTGTGTGCCAGAGTCCTTTTTATAGGCCAGCCCAAGGGTCACGTGGGATGTGCGCATGTGCGTGCGCCGGATTGCCAGCCCGCGAATACGCATGCGCTGGAGCGCCGTTCCGCTGCACATGTGCGCAGGAACACGGCTTTGATGTCTGGAAGCAATATTCCCCTGACACATTTATAGTTTAAACTTCCAAAGTTGGTAATTGGCATGGTTCAGCTTTGCTATTGCAGACTTCACATCTGAACCACTTGCTATCTTTCAGTAGCTTGTATACAGTATTCACTGACTTGCAGAATTCTTTTTCCAGTGCCTGGATGCCTGCTGGGTGCTCTGCTGGGTACACTGGGGTATCCTCGCCAATGTCTGGGTGCCTGGGACCGATAACCTATAAGCTGAGTATTGAAATCATGGGCTAGAAGCTTCTTGTATAACACCTTTACTTTCATGGAGGATTAGCAATGCATGTCTTTACATCATCATGTCTTTATCGTGGAGACAGACAGGAAGAGAACACAAACAAATGCATATAACACAATAAGGATAATACTTCTTTTGGTTACCTTACCATAGATAAGCACCCTAACGCTGCAGTGCCTCCTGCTGGTAAAGATAGACAGATGCAATGCATATATATGATTCACAATATAGAAAGCTATCTGCTGTTCTTCCAACATTCAGCTCCTTTACTCTGATACCTTAAAATCTAGTGGAACAAATTGCCTTCAGAAGTCACCTAATTAGTAAATAGAGTTCACCTGTGTGTAATTTAATCTCAGTATAAATACAGCTGTTCTGTGAATCCCTCAGATGTTTGTTAGAGAACCTTAGTGAACAAACAGCAACACAAAGGCCAAGGAACACACCAGACAGGTCAGGGATAAAGTTGCGGAGAAGTTTAAAGCAGGGTTAGGTTATAAAAAAAAATATCCCAAGCTTTGAACATCTCACGGAGCACTGTTCAATTCATCACCTGAAAATGGAAAGAGTATGGCACAACTGCAAACAAGACATTGTCGTCCACCTAAACTGAGAGGCCAGGCAAGGGGAGCATTAAATCAGAGAAGCAGCCAAGAGGCCCATGGTAACTCTGGAGGAGCTGCAGAGATCCACAGCTCAGGTGGGAGAATCTGTCCACAGGACAACTATTAGTCCTGCACTCCACAAATCTGGCCTTTATGGAAGAGTGGCAAGAAGAAAGCCATTGTTGAAAGAAAGCCATAAGAAGTCCTGTTTGCAGTTTACAGGAAGCCATGTGGGGGACACAACAAACATGTGGAAGAAGGTGCTCTGGTCAGATGACATTGACCAAAATTAAATTTTTTGGCCTAGAAGCAAAATGCTCTATGTGGTGGAAAACTAACACTGCACATCACCCTGAACACACCATCCCCACTGTGAAACATGGTGGTGGCAGCATCATGTTGTGGGGATGCTTTTCTTCAGCAGAAACAGGGAAGCTGGTCAGAGTCAATGGGAAGATGGATGGAGCCAAATACAGGGCAATCTTAGAAGAAAACCTGTTGGAGTCTGCAAAAGACTTTAGACAGGGGCAGGGGTTCACCTTCCAGCAGGACAACGACCCTAAACATACAGCCAGAGCTACAATGGAATGGTTTAGATCAAAGCATATTCATGTGTTAGAATGGCCCAGTCAAAGTCCAGATCTAAATCCAATTGAGAATCTGTGGCGAGACTTGAAAATTGCTGTTCACCGACGCTCTACATCCAATCTGACAGAGCTTGTGCTATTTTGCAAAGAAGAATGGGCAAAAATTTCACTCAAGATGTGCAAAGCTGGTAGAGACATACCCAAAAAAGACTTGCAAAATATTGACTTGGTTTTTAAAATCATTTAAATCATGTTCCTTCCACTTCACAATTATCTGCCACTTTGTGTTGGTCTATCACATAAAATCCCAATAAAATACATTTACATTTTTGGTTGTAACATGACAAAATGTGGAAAATTCAAGGGGCTGCTTTACCGTCCTTTTAGCGGTGCTATTCGGCCGCTAGTGGGGCAGTTTTAACCCCCGCTAGCGGGCGAAAAAGGGTTAAACCCGCTCGCAAAGCTCCGCTGGTGCGGCTGCTTGTCTGCGCTGCCCCATTCCTACAGCGATGCAAAGATGCGGCTTGCAGGACTTTTACCATCCTGCAAGCGCACCGCTCAGGAGACAGGAGAGGCTCTTTGCAGGCGCTATTTTTAGCGCTGTAGCGCCTCAGTGTGAAAGTAGCCTTAGATCCACAGAAACAGCTTGCAGCTAATCAGTTAAAGTGATTGTAAACGATGATCTTGTAAAACAACCCATTCAGTTTAAAATAGAAACCAAAGGCAAAACATTTGTGTATAGATGTAAAAAAAAATAAAGAATAAAAAACAATAATTCAAAATACCTTTTTTTCCCCTTTTTGTATAATTGATCACGTTCCTTCTGTCCCCTCTGTTCTCAGCTAGATAAGAGCTGGGGGAGAGGAGAAGCAGCAGATCACTGAACTTCCCTGTGAATGGCTGTGCAGGGGGAGCGTGTCAGGAAAAGTCTGATCATTGGAGGAGAGCAGGCTGAGTTCCCAGAAAACCTAGAGAACTGACCACACTGTGCTCTCCTGCTTGGTGCGGCCAATTCTTAATAAGAAAGCAGAGGGACTGGCATGAACACCAGGGATTTCACACAAAGGAAGCAATACAAAGAGAACAGGATACTTTCTCATACAAGTACCGTATATAGTACAGCAGGCACATATCAGGAATATGAAATGTTGGGGTAACAAACACTTTAACCCTTTAAGCATCATCAGTACATCTATAAATTTGAGGTAAATTAAGTATGGCACTGACAAGGACTCCTTAAAGCACAAGTCCTTCATCAGCTTAAAAACTGAGAAGCAGCTTGATTCGTGGGTGCACAAAAACAGGGAAAGTGGTTTTGGAAAATCCGGAGTAAGCAACGGTTAAAAGACCCAAAAAGGTAGCTGGGCCTCCTACTTTTCAATTTACATTTTCTATACAACTGCCAGTAGGTGGGGGGGATTCTATCCTCTGTAGAGTACAATAGTTCAGTTTGCGCTTCAAAATTTTCCATAGTAAAATAGAGTTAAACAGAGGTTAGCAAGAAAAACTACGCACCATTAACTGGGTTAATAGTTCACTCTTTGGACTTCCAATTTACCATAATAGTTTTTTTTGTGGTGATTCAATTTATTGTGTTTATAGTTCTTAAGACCTTAGCGCTGCAATATTTCTGTAACAAGTACATTTAAAATGATAACAATTTTCCCAAAGGGCAATACTCCCCCTTACCGCTTGGATTTTTACAGAACAATTTTCAAGTTTTCACCCACTTTTACATCTGTGGAGTCAGACAATGAGATCATTTAGGAAAACTGGAATGCTGGGAACACAGGGCTCTTCCCCACAACAACCAGACAGTTGATCTGTACTGGAAAGTTGCATTGGTGAAGTCAATGTTTTGCTCTGAAGAGATATAACAGGGGAGACCAGCTAGCATCCCTTAAGCCCCAATATCAGGTGCAGACAGGAATTTACATTTACTCCTA
Source organism: Aquarana catesbeiana (assembly GCF_042186555.1). Classification (NCBI taxonomy): domain Eukaryota; kingdom Metazoa; phylum Chordata; class Amphibia; order Anura; family Ranidae; genus Aquarana; species Aquarana catesbeiana. The sequence goes on along the minus strand of NC_133333.1, from coordinate 216,042,350 downwards.
AGGAGAGGGCATGGAAGGCACACAGACACCTCTAGCACTTGCTTACTTTAAGCACTTTTTACAATTTGGCACTGAGTCGCTTTAACGGACAGCTGCGCGGTCATGCAATGCTGTACCCAAACAAAATTTCCGTCTTTTTCCCCCCACAATATTTTTTACTTTTTGCTATAAAAAATATCCCCAAAAATGTTTAAAAAACAAAATTTCTTCATCAGTTTAGGCCATTATATATTCTTCTACATAAAAAAAAAAAAATTATCGCAAAAAGCGTATATTGATTGGTTATTTATTTTTTTACTTAGTAGGAACAAATGATATGTCTCCTCTCTCCTGACAGAACCCCGTGCTGTCTCTCATGCCCACGATCACGGGTGGCCGGTGGGCGCATAGGGTCCCTCAGCATGCGACGTGCCCACGGTTGCTTTTAAAGGGAACGTACCCATATGTTGTTTTGCCCAGCCATGCCATTCTTTACCCAGCCATGCCATTCTGCCAACGTATATTGGCTTGAGGCAGTCGGCAAGTGGTTAAAGAAAAAGGTGATTATATAAAGCCTTTGCCAACCTGTCCAATCCTCAATCTAGCTGTTAGCTGGCATAGCATGGGAACAACTGACAGATCAGCACAAAAATTACGGTCCTTCCGTTTCTATTGGCACTTTTAGATTGGAAGATTAAGTGCACATCTAGTGAAAACATTTTTTTTTTTTTTAGTTTTGGATAAAGTGGTAAAGAGTTGGGACCCCTGTCAAATTTGTACTGCCATCCAGGGCTCCGATAAGGCTCATTTACACTTGCGGTTAGGGTGGATATGGGGTGGAACATGGTAAAAAAAAATGACAGTTGAGCTGTGTTCATCTCCCCCAACTGCTCCGGGGGTGTACACATGCCACGGCTGCCAAGCTTCCCCCCCCCAGCCATGGCAGGAATTATCCCCACTGATGTTTAAGTGACTGGGGCTGACCTGCTACCATGCGCAGTAGTGGCATTTAAGGGCATAAAGGTGGTGGTGAAGAGATGACACATTGCTTCCTCAGCCCCTGTCAGGCACCTCTGAAAAACAATTTGATTGTGGATCAGTTTTCAGAGGAGCAGCAGCCCTTGCCACGAGTGCAATTGTTTTAACAAACAAGACGCAAAAAAAAATCTGCAATACAATCAAAGATAAAAAGGCTTTTCTTTAGGACCCATGGCAGATTTTTATGTTCGTGTCCCTTTTACAGATAATTTTTCACTTCTTATCTTTGAAATACTTTCTAATGGAGCCCCGTATTAAGGCATTTCATTGATAGCCCTCCCAAATTTAACTTGGATACAAATGTATATCTCATCTATGAGCAGCCACTGAGACAGAAATCTAGGCTGTACTGGCTTATGACATAATCACTTTTCCACGTGGCTTATGCAAGCATTACAATACACCAGCTTTAATATTCCTGAACACCAAGGATGATTTTTTTTTTATGCAAATCAATAATGGAGTTCATCTGTGCCCTTCCCAAAATAATTTCAGATAAAACTGCATATCTCATCTATGAACAAACACACACACACACACACACACACACCTCTTCTTCTCAGCCTGTGCAGTTGAAAAAGAGAATTCTCTTATGGTCTGAAATTAGAATAATTTAGCAGTTTTGTCAAACAAAGAAACCATTTAAACTTTAAAACTTGTCAGTTTTCACCCTTCCCCTTCCTAAGCCTGTCCCATACATGAGCTTTGTTCCTGTCAGTACAGTTTCTCTCCATACAAGCTAATGGAAATCAAAAAAAGAAGCAGCTTAGAAGTCAACTGCATGTGGCTGGACCACATGCCCCTTCTCACCCTAAAGCTCAAGACTAGTATGGTCTGCCCTCCTGCATATGAATGGCACATCTGAAACCTCTGCTACTCCATACCCCTGGTCCACCACACACTGAAACCTTAGTTCATTTAGAAGCTACTTATTTGCAAGGCCTTCATTGTAATTCATTGTAATAATTATGGACAATCTTGAGTCACCCCATTCTAAAATGTAAAAAATTAAACTAATAGTTTTACATAATGCAGCAACATCCGCACACATGTAGGACACCCAACATTGGAGGCAATTTATTACTGCAAAGTAAAATACATCTTTTCACAGTGGTACTGACTATTAATCCAGTGTTTCTCTTCTCCCTCAGCTTCTCTCCCTTACTCATGTGACCCTGGTGCTGATGGAGAGGGGCAGGGGAGGGCAAACAAGGATGCTGTGCAGGCTACAGAGGTCCCCCTTATCAACCGATGATGTCATTGGTTGATGGGAGGTCAGCGAATTGAAGGTTGTAATGGTTCTGTCAGGAAGATCCTGCCAGAAACAGGCGTCCTGAACTTGCTGTTGCGTGCGCACGCACCCGCCCATTAACACCAGGGGGGCTATTTAAACCAGACTATCACACTGGGACTTTGCTGTCTGCTTTACAGCATTATGTGTGTCTTGATTCCTGAAAACCTGTTCCAGTATTTTAACCGGCTTGTTTCCGACCATCCCTGTCATCCGCCTGCATCTGACCCTGGCTTGTCTGACTTCTCTTCTGCCTGCTCCTCCAGTACCTTTACCATCTGCCTGATTACCAAACCGGCTTGTTTGACCCTCCAGTTTCAGTATCCTGGTTCCAGCTTCCAGCCTGCTGTCCAGCTCCAGTATCCTGGTTCCAGCTTCCAGCCTGCTGTCCAGCTCCAGTATCCTAGTTCCAGCTTCCAGCCTGCTGTCCAGCTCCAGTCTGTGGTCCCAGTTTCAGTATCCTGGTTCCAGCTTCCAGCCTGCGGTCCAGTTCCAGTATCCTGGTTCCAGCTTCCAGCCTGCTGTCCAGCTCCTGTCTGAGGTCCTTCTATACAGTGTTTCCTGAACTTCAGACCAACCTCCTGCTGTTGATCCTGTCAGGCACTCGTGCCACACTCAACTCCTGTGCCTCCTGTTCATCCTACCAGGGACCTAGAGTCGGAGCCGCAAGAGGCCATCCCATGTAGATTGGGCTCGTCCACTAGGTATGTGACAGTAGCAGACAGCCATGACTGAGCCCGAGCAGGGAGCCTTTCCTATGGAGGAACTTTGTATGCACCTGGCAGGCCTTACCCAGGCTGTTAAGAGTCTACAGGAAGGATATACACGTCTGGAAGAACGGGTCCAAGTACTTTCTTCCCCCACTGCTATCCAGGGGCCTTCTCACTCGTCTACTCCTTCAGCCTCCCACAGTGGTTATGCTGCCACCCGAACCACGAGTTGCCACTCTTGAAAAGTTCTCCAGGGAACTAAGCAAATTTAGGGCATTCCGGAGCTCATGTGAACTATACTTTGCCCTGCAACCCTGCACCTTTTCCCTAGAAGCTACTAAAGTGGGCTTTGTGGTTTCTTTACTCCTGGGAGAACCCCAAACGTGGGCCCACCGCCTTCTGGAACAGAAAGCCGAGATATTACCCAACTTCACCACCTTTTTTGATACCATGGCCCAACTCTACGAGGATCCGCAGTTCTCCGCAAATGCAGAGGCTGCCCTATATAACCTTCAACAAGGGTGTAGGGCAATAGAGGACTATGTCACGGAATTCCGGCGATGGGGTGCAGATACTGACTGGAATAACGCTGCCTTCCGTTACCAGTTCCGCATGGGACTCTCCAACCCCTTAAAAGATGAACTGGTTCGAGTAGGAATTCCCCAGACCCTGGACGCCCTAGTCAACCTCGCTATACAAATTGACCGGCGGTTGAGAGAGCGAAGAGCGGAAAGAGGCATTGGGGGTCGCCCGTCCTACCTGGATGTTGCCCAGAGTCCCCAATTACTCTCACCCAGCACCTACCGCTAGACCAACCTCCACATCTGATACTTCTGAACCCAAGCAGCTTGGAGTCATTCGTCCTTCTCTTACGATGGAAGAACGCCAACGTCGCCATATAAACAACCTGTGCCTGTACTGTGGGGAACCTGGGCACTATGTCAAGAACTGTCCTACCAATCTCAGTAAGTGCCTGTCTCTTCTGATCATGCAACTACTTGGCTCAAGACTACCTCTCACCTTGCTCTCTCTATCTTGTTGCAGCTCCCAGGAAGGACTCTACAAATTCCCGCCATTATTGATCCCGCGGCCTGCAGTTGCTTTATGGACTCATCCTTTGCAGCCAAACACCAGATTCCTCTACTATACAAGGACCAAGGACTTTCTATTCACCTGGCTGATGGGTTTGCGATAAAATCTGAGCCAGTCATACATGAGACTTCTCCTCTTTCAGTCATCATTGCCAATCTGCACCAAGAACTGCTCCGCTTGGACATTATTTCTTCACCATTATTCCCTGTTATCCTCGGTATGCCGTGGCTACAAGCCCATAACCCTTTCATCAATTGGGTCACTGGAGAAGTCACGTTCCCCTCTCCGTACTGCCAGCAGTCCTGTATTCCTAAGGGTCCCTTTGAACCTCCTGCCCTGTTATGTTTGAACACCGACTCTGAGCTACGCCAGTCTGTTCCCGAGGCCTAACATGACTTAGACGTATTTAGCAAAAAGGTGGCAGAAACCCTTCCACCTCATTGGGCCTACGACTGCCCAATCGAGCTCCTTCATGGAGCTGAAGTTCCCTTTGGCAGGATCTTTCCATTGACTGAGCTGGAGCAAGAGACACTGAACGTATATATTGATGAGAATCTGAAAAAAGGGTTAATTCGGCCATCCACATCCCCAGCAGGTACAGGTATCTTTTTTGTGCAAAAAAAAAATACCATTCCCTTTGTCCCTGCATAGACTACCGCGAGCATAACAAAATTACCATTAAAAATCGCTACCCTCTCTCCTTGGTACCAGAATTATTCCAGAGACTTGGGGCTGCTACCCTTTTTACCAAGCTAGATCTCCGAGGGGCTTACAACCTGGTCCATATCAGAAAAGGAGATGAGTGGAAAACAGCCTTTCGTACTCGTTTTGGGCACTTCGAGTACATGGTAATGCCCTTCGGACTGTGTCATGCCCCTGTTAATTTTTAGTACTTCATAAATTATGTCTTCCGGGTTTACTTGGATTTATTTGTCATTGTCTATTTAGACGACATCCTCATCTTCTCTTCCTCTCTGGATTCTCACTGCAGACATGTCAGATGTGTGCTAGCCCAGCTCCGGCAACATGGCCTGTATGCGAAGTCTGAAAAGTGCAAGTTCGAGCAAGAGAGTATTCCATTTCTGGGACTAATTATTTTTGTAGAGGGAATCAAGATGGATCCCCAGAAGATTGCTGCAATTCTAGACTGGCCAGCCCCCACTAACAAGAAAGGAATCCAACGCTTCGTTGGTTTTGCCAATTTCTATAGAAAATTTATTAAAGGGTTTTCAGCCATCATTTGCCCTATCACCCAGTTAACCAAACAAGGAGTCTGCTTTCATTGGTCCCCAGAGGCCCAAACCGCCTTTGAGTCCCTCAAAAGACTGTTTACCTCCGCTTCTGTCCTGAAACATCCTGACTCCACCCTACCGTTTGTTCTGGAAGTAGACGCCTCCGAAATCGCTGTTGGAGCAATTCTCTCCCAACGACAAAGGGGCCAGAGCCTTGTTACACCCAGTAGCTTTCTTTTCTCGCAAACTATCAACTGCAGAAAGAAATTACAACGTGGGTGACCGGGAACTATTGGCCATAAAATCTGCTCTAGAAGGATGGCAATACCTTTTGGAGGGAGCTGCCCATCCAATCCTGATCTACACAGATCACAAAAACCTGGAATACCTGAAGTATGCAAAAAGGTTGAGGCCATGACAAGCCAGGTGGGCCCTATTCTTTTCCAGGTTTTCTTTCCATGTTACCTATCGGCCAGGTTCTAAAAACATAAAACCTGATGCCCTGTCTAGGATGTTCCATCTTTGTTCCAAGTCTAAATAAACCTCTCCCCCAGACAACATTCTTTCCCCTGGAAATTTCCTCCTGATAAAAGAAGACCTGCTTTCGCAGATCAAGTAAGCCTCAGTAGGGTCGGCACCTGCCATAGGAACAGAATTACAAGCAGAAGACGGACTGTTCTGGTTCAGGACCAATATTCATGATTCTGGGACTTTGCCATAACCATGCACTGGCAGGACATTTGGTGTCACCAAGACTGTGAATCTTGTCCAACTCACCTTCTGGTGGCCTCCGGTACTTAGAGACTGCAAAAGATGCATGGAGTCCTGCACCACCTCTGTTCGGAACAAGACCAGTAAAACCAGGGCCTGGGGACTGTTGAAACCCCTGCCTGTACCAGACAGGCCATGGAAGATGTTATCCATAGACTTTAATTTCGAGTTGCCTCTGGCAGAGGGCCACATTACCATCTTTGTGGTGGTGGACCGGTTAACTAAAATGGCTCACTTTATCCCAATGAAAAGGTACTCCCTCTGCTCCTGAAACAGCGCAAATGTTCAGAGAAGTAATTAATCTTCATGGAATACCAGCTAATATTGTTTCTGATCGTAAAGTACAACACAGTCCGTTTTTTGCTAAGTACGGTTTTCACTCATCTTTTTTGCCCAATTCCATTCCTGAATGCTCTGTACCAGCGGTCCAGGAAACAGTGAATTTTTTTGTCTCTAATAACCAATTATTACAGGAAACCATGACAAAAACTCAGGAGCACAACAAAGAAGCCTTCGACAGGAAGAAACAAGGAGAATTGGTACTTAAACCTGGTAGTCTTGTATGGCTATCCACTTTAAATCTAAAATTGGCTTATCCCACTAGGAAATTGGGTCCTAAAGTCTTGGGTCCTTTTCCCGTAAAGAGTTAGATCAATGAGGTAGCTTATGAGCTGGAACTCCCGGACTCACTCAGGATTCATCCTGTCTTTCATGTTTCCCTGTTGAAACATTCTGTCTCCAACCCTTTCCCTGACCGAAATGTGGATCCTCCCGATCCTGTAATAGTGGACGGGGAAGAAGAATTTGAAATAGAAGCCATCTTGGACTGCAGGAAGAGGAATAATCAGATCCAATTTCTGATTAAATGGAAAGGATATGGGCCTGAAGGAGAACTCTTGGGAGCCTGAAAAGAACATTCATGCTAAAAATTCAATCCTTGAAAAGATCTCATCCTGAAAAATGGGCCCAGTTGGGCATCCAGAAGTTGCCCCTTGGGGGGGTGGCAATGTCAGGAAGATCCTGTCAGAAACAGGCATCCTTAACTGCCTGTTGCGAGCACGTGCGCATGGAAGTGCGAGCGCCCATTAACACCAGGCGGGCTATTTAAACCAGACTATCACACTGGGACTTTGCTGTCTGCTCTACAGCGTTGTGCGTGTCTTGATTCCTGAAAACCTGTTCCAGTAATTTACCCAGCTTGCTTCCGACTATCATCCTGTCATCTGCCTGCATCCAACCCCGGCTTGTCTGACTTCTCTTCTGCCTGCTCCTCCAGTACCTTTACCATCTGCCTGATTACCGAATCGGCTTGTTTGACCCTCCAGTTTCAGTATCCTGGTTCCAGCTTCCAGCCTGCTGTCCAGCTCCTGTCTGAGGTCCTTCTAGCGGGCTCGTCCACTAGGTACTTGACAAGTTCACAATGTGGCTTTGTGTAACTAAAAGCCAGGCCTTATCCACCCGCTGGCTTGTATACAGTTTTTGGGCAATTGTTAGGTTTTTTGCCAAGACACCCCTGAAGAAACCTGAAGGCACCCTGGTTGAAAAAGGCTGGGGTAGACCCATTAGCCAGCACCAGCTAGCGACCTGACCAGGTCTATACCTTATTTTCAGCACCCTGTGCACCTGCATCACACAAGATTAATGTACCTTAAAGCATGCTGTATTTGCTCATCTACCATAACCCTTACCCAGTGTAGCCAATGACCACAAGCGAGCCTACAGAGGCAGGAGAGGGTGGTACCAGTATATTAATTCAGATTTCTGAATGTACTGACAATTCTAACTTGGTTTTCAGGGAAAGTAACTTTTTCTTACGATTAATTAATTTAACAACAAGCTGACCAGTTGGAAGAAATTTAAGAGCAAGCCATAAAATCCCATGATAAATATTTTCTATCACTTTGACACACACAAAAAAAAAAATATTTTAATATATATATATATATATATATATATATATATATATATATATATATATATATATATATATACACACACACATACATATATACACACACATATATACACATATACATACACACACACACACACACACACACACACACACACACATTATAAATTTTATATAAGAAAAAAAAACCAAAGTTTGGCTTAATGCTCAACCAACTTTGTTGGATTAGAGAAGATTGCTCTTAGCTGCGGAGAATTCATAACATTCATTACAGCTTCAAAGGCAACTCACAATCAAAAGAGCTGGTATTATAGAAGCACACTGGCAAGGTCTTAAAGGAGTATGTAGACCCCATTTTTCAGTATGTTTAACACTATGCCTCACTGTATACAGTTTTCCCAAACTGCCCCTTCAATTGGGCTATCAGGTCTTTTAAAACAGCCAACAGCTCATTGAACTAGTGCACACAGCAGGCTGATAAAGCTGCTGCTGATTACGACGCTTAGCATTGTCAGCCTGCAACGGGAAATGCTGTCACTGGCAGGATCTCCAGGTAAGGCACTTTGGAAGAGATTCACAAAAAAATAATATTTGTTTATGAAAACTGTATAACCGTACATGACGCCAAACATACATACCGAGAAACAGAGTTTGGGTTTGCATATGCTGTATTTAATTAGTGTGTTTGTATATCTCCCCCCACCCCAATAAAATCTAAACAAAAGAACCAACTCCTATGGAACTTTATAGGCAAAACATATTACAATTCATATAAATAAAATGTTTCTCTTCGTATTCAATAAAATCACATTATCAAATTCAAAAACACACTATAGGACAGCGGATTACATAAAACCATACAAGTGCTTTGAATTCAAACACAAAATATCCATGCATTCTAACCTGGGGAGATTTCTAATAACATTTATGTTATGAACTTGAACAGTGAATCCCCAATAATGGGAAGTACTCAATGCGTTTCAATTCTTCTTCTTCAGTGATTGAAGGGTAGATCAAATAAAATGCACATGCAAACCATATAGACAAACAGACAAAATTTAAAATCTGGGATGCATGGAGATCTCCATATCGCCAACAAGAATCACCCAGAAGGGGAAGATACACTATTATACTACTAGTTTACTATTACTATTAGTATATCTATTACACTGTCACCCCGGAAGCAGTGTAGGGATAGCATTGTAATATGTTTTGCCTATAAAGGCCCATGGGAGTTCTTTTGTTCATGAAGTTAAGGAATGTTGGCATGTACAATCAGACCTCTACCACTGATTACAATATCCCAATAAAAACTAGGAGAATGATATATCGACTGTCAAGTTACAATGGTTACTTGGCATCTTGTTAAGGCATCTTGGGTGACACATTTCTACCTTTTTATTTCTGCCACTTCAAGTATTTATATATTGCAAACATTGATCAGTTTTGCAACACAGATCCAAATTGTCGGAACAAAAGATTATGCAACCACCAGTTACTTAGATATGCCTTTCACCTGCATTTTAAATGTAGATTAACAACGGAAATTTGGTTATTCAAGAGTGCAGCAATTTTTTTATAAACATTTATTACTCTGCTTTATGACCTGTCAACACAGACAAGAAAAATATAACCTAGCCAATATTTTAGGAATGACTGCTCAAATATGCTTTGGCTTGGAAAACTCACCAGGAAACTGTGACTCAACAGCCATTTAAACTAGCACATTCAAAAGATACGCTTGTTAATCACTTTCAATTCAAAAGCAAGTTGAGAAAACGAATGGAGCACAATGTGTTTACACGCAGAGTGCAGCTGAGGAAAGTTTGATGTTGTAGGGATTAAAAGACTTTTCTGGACAGACAGGATGAGCAGCACTGGCTGGCATCCATCCAGGTAGTTATATATTGAGCACACTCAGTGAAAGAATCACTGATCCGTCTACAATCTATGCTGGACTATTGTCCAGTGGAACTAATAAGACATCAATCTGACATTTCTCCTCTATTTCAGGTGAATTAATCTCCATGTCAGAATGCTTTCCTATATGCGGAAGAAGCTAAATCTTCACTTGAAGCGTCACCGTCGCAGGTCACGGCTGGTGTCCAAAGATGGAAGATGCAACATTGAATTTGGCAATGTGGAAGAGCAATCCAGATTAGCCTTTCTGGCGGACATCTGGACCACTATTCTGGACTTGAGATGGCGGTACAAGATGACCATTTTTATTTCAGCATTTCTAGGGAGCTGGTTTCTTTTTGGTTTGCTTTGGTATGCTGTTGCCTACTTGCACAAGGACCTTCCAGAATTCAACCCTCCACAAAACTTTACCCCTTGCGTTGAAAATATTAATGGTCTGACCTCTGCCTTTCTCTTTTCTCTGGAAACACAAGTGACCATTGGATATGGGTTCCGTTGTGTGACTGAGCAGTGTGGCACAGCCATTTTCCTACTGGTCATTCAGTCCATCTTGGGAGTGATAATTAACTCATTTATGTGTGGTGCCATCTTAGCCAAGATCTCTAGACCCAAAAAAAGAGCAAAAACCATAACCTTCAGCAAAAATGCCGTCATTAGCAAGCGAGGTGGGAAACTTTGCCTTCTTATACGAGTTGCAAATTTAAGGAAAAGCTTGCTGATAGGAGGTCACATTTATGGAAAATTGCTGAAAACCACCATTACACCTGAGGGAGAGACCATTATCTTAGATCAAGTAAATATTGATTTCACAGTGGATGCCGGAAATGAGAACCTCTTTTTTGTATCACCATTGACAATCTATCATGTTATCGATAAAAGCAGCCCATTCTATGAGATGTCAGCTGAGACTCTTCTACAGCATGACTTTGAATTGGTAGTTTTTCTAGATGGAACAGTAGAAGCAACAAGTGCTACCTGTCAAGTGCGCACATCTTACACCCCTGAAGAGGTGCTCTGGGGGTTTCGCTTTGCTCCAATTGTGTCTAAGACCAAGGAGGGAAAATACCGTGTAGACTTTAGTAACTTTGGAAAGACTGTGGAGGTGGAAACACCTCACTGTGGTTTTTGTCTGCACAATAAGAAGGATGCCAAAGCCAAGCTGGACCAAGGCTATGATAACCTAGCCTTTGTCTTGGAAATTCCAGAAGCCCCTGAAAGCAATGAAACAAAAATGTAAAACAAGAAAAACTTTTTTTATTCATAAAAAGATCTAAGAGATCATTCTAAGTCCACAAGGACTGTAAAATGTCAATTCTCTGTGAGAAAATGCATATGGTCTATATGATGTGGCTTTGTCAAAAATCTCTTGTTTAACTTTTGGGTATACAGAAACTGGGTGCAAACTAAAGTGGAACCCTTTGTTTCCTTGTTCAATATTTTTTATTAAAACAATAGTATTAAGAATTTACAACATGGAAGGAGGTTGCAAAAGATGGTTACAGTCGACAAAGTGGTAGGACATTACAATTTAATATGAATACGCGCAAACAGCCTTAACAAGACAAGTTTGTAAAGTAATACAGTTTGAAAATAGAATAGCAGAAAGGAAGGTGGGAGGTAGGGATGCAACTACCTCCAGAAGCGATGGGAAAGATAGCATGCCACCGTGAGAATAGATGGGGGCAGGTTGGGACTGCAGTAATCGGTGTTTGAAAGCAGCAGGGGATGAAAGGGGGTTTTGGAAGAAGGAGAGCAGTGGGAGGTGGGGAGATGGGGAGATGGGGTCCCAAGTACTGAATATTTAAAAAGGAAAAACAAAACAAAAAACACACACACACAGGACAGGATGCACCATAAAAAACTCTCTAATGGGGTGTAAGACAAAAAAAAAAAAAAAAACACAACCACACACCTTCAGTGTCAAAACAATGTTTTTGCAGTAATTACACTTAAAGCTAAACTCCAGGCAGATATAAAAGATACAAAATAAAAAAACAGCTATGTAACCATGAAGACATCTTTAAATGTTTAATATGTATTTTTTTGTACAAGCAGTGTAACTGAATTTGACTTGGCATAAGCCTCTTGCAATCCCTCTACAACAGAGCTCGAACTAGGAGAGGGAGAAGCAGCACAAGAAGTCAATCTGGTGTACTGCAGTAGAAGGAGCATGTTCATAGAAGGAGAGAACAGAGTAACAGAGAGATGAGCTTATCGGTGTGCAGCTTCTCCTTTCCCTTATTAGTCAAAGGATGGAGGTAGGGAGGGGACCTGTAAGTGGGAAAGATCGTGATTCCTCTACTGCTTGAAAGGGCTTGTGGCAGAGCTGTGTAAAACAGCTCTTATATTTGTATTTAATCGGTGTATTTAGCGGAGTTCAGCTTTAAGTTACATTAGAGGTCATCTTTTGACATACAGTAGAAGACATTAGGATTTTTTTTATTGTAAATCATATATTGTTTAATGTTGGATCAAAAACAGATTTTTTACTCCTTAAGAAAGGAATGTCATTTGCATCACAAAATAAAACATTTTATTTTAAAAAAAATGCATCATTTCTGTTATGATAAAGAATATTACTGCATAATGGAATTGTATTTTGTTATTTAATAACACCAAACCTATCTGCATTAAAAGAATCCTATAGGGCCAGTTTAAGACCATCCATGACCATTCTGAATAAAACTGATGCACTGTAGATTGAGTAGAATGATCTACATAAAGCGTAACACCATCTAAACAAGACTGTAAAGGCCAAAACAGTACAATTACCATCTCTGTATATAGAGTTTTAATATATCAGTACAACAGATGCTTATTAAAATTGAACTCCTTAATAGGTAGATATTGTCCAAAATCGTGTGCATTATTTACTTAAATCTTGGTGTGCTTTATGTGTTTCCTCCAGATCTGTGTAGTATTCCAGTGTGTAATTGACATGGCGTAGGAGTTTCCTGTAGTAAAGACTGGTCACTGCTGCTCTTACTCCTTGCGCAGGGTGACTGGTCTCGTCTCCACCCCCTCCTGTAGTTTTTGCTCTTATGTACAGCCTAAAGCAGGCAGCTTTGGGTTACTATTAACGGAGACAAAGCCTTACAAAATATAATGTGTCCACAGTACCAACATAACAAAAACAAATATTAAAAAATAAAAAAAGTCTTCGCCACTTTAATCCTTCTCTTTTCTACTCTGCAACTGACCACCTCTATGACAAAAATCGCACCCCTGTCCTGCCCTAACCTGGCCACCTCTGTCTACAACAGTTCACATCATCCACACTGGACTAATTTGCTCCTCTCACTACAAAAAGTATCAAGCCCTGATCATTACAACCTTGGCAGACTGATGACACTAGAAATCTTAAGAGACATAGCCGTGCACTGGAGCAGTTGTGGTCTAAAACCAAATCCCACCAGGTCTTCACGCTACATAAATCTGCCTTCTTAAAATGCAATTCCTCCCTCCATGCTGTCAAACAAGCCTATTTTGTCACTCTCATTAATACCCTGTCATCCAGTCCTCGTCTCTTCTCTACTTTTAATGCTCTACTTACTCCACCACCACCTCCACCCAGTAATTCACTCACTGCTCATGAGATTGCCAATCACTTAAAAAACAAGAGATTGATGTAATTTGTGGGGGCATCTCTACTGCACAGACATCTATCCCACTTAACATACCCTGTACAAAATCCTCCTCATTTTGCTCTTTTGGCATTGCTACTACCGAAGAGGTCGCTAAAGTCTTCTCAGAAGCCCGCCTTACCACCTGTCCACTGGACCCTGTTCCCTCACAACTACTACAGTCACCCTCTTCTATCCTATATGCTCCCTCACATCTTCAAATTCTCTCTGTCACCTTCCCCTTCCCTCTAAAACATGTGCTAATCACCCCCATAAATAAAAAATCCTTCACTAACCAATAGGGGAATACACAGTATAAGAATACCAGCTCCAACACCTATTGAGTGGAAGAGAGGCAAACTAAGAAGGCGACTCCCAGAGATAGAATAAGCAGGGGCATCTCCAAAATGCTTCATATGGGAGGCTTCTGGGAAACCAAAAGTACCAAGGCAGGTCCCACAGCAGGAAAAGGAAGTGCACAGGGGGCGACAAGCAAGGGGGCGACACATGGCATGGAGTAATGTATGAATCCAGGAGAGCATGACCAAGGGTCGTTGAAAGACAATTGTCAGGGCAGAAACCTGGCCCTTACAAGAGAAGTATGGGTTTCTGTTTTTTTTTTTTTTAATTTATACTTACCTAAGTGGATGCAGCATCTGACCCCCAGCACCTCTACACTGAGAGGTGAGCGATCAAACATAGTCGATCACTCGGTTCTCACAGCTCCGTAAGCAGAAAGCCGATGATGTCAGTCACAGCTCTCTGCTCTGCCCCGTCCTTGCTCACTGGAGCACTGAGCTGTGGAGGGGGCAGGGGCGGCCAGCTCAGGCTCTCAGCAGCTCGCTGAGAGCCCGAGCCGGGTGTCGGTCCAGGGATCTGGCAGATCCCGACTCCGTGGTCATGACGACGCAGAGCCTGGCCCTACTTCTGTGACATCAGCAGAGAGTGGACTTCAGCCCACTCTCTGCTGAAAAAGGGTCACAGGTGTGCAAAACAAACTGCACTCCTGTGATCCATAGGAGGATCCTTTAATAGTACTCAAAGCAAGCTTTTGTTCAATACCCTGTTGGAGAAAGACCAACACCCTAGCCACTGACAAGAGGGGTCCAACTCCCAGAGGCTTGTACCAGGTGATACAAGCCTTCCGGGTGTGAAGATAATTCTTCAGAGAGGAAAAATCTTGCAGGTTTTCGATGGTAGGGGTCACCAAGCCCAACGACCCCCATGTCCCAGAACCTAGCTGTAAATAGCCAAGCTATCAAAATCAGGAGATCGTAAAGTAGGAAGAAAGATTGGTCCTCAAGGCAAAAGATCTTCCCAAGAGGATGGCTGCCAGCGGGCGTCCGCGACCTGCTGATCCATGTCAGTGTACCAGGATCCATGAGGCCAGAGGGCAAGACCACGGCGAGACACCAGAATGTCTACATCCAGGGTCCCCCGACGTAGGCAGCCTGACAAAACACGTCCAGGCTTAGGGACCCCCCCTCCCCAATCCTGCATCCTACACTGCAGTTGTGCCATCTGCTTGGATCCTGATCAGGCACCCTCGGAGAACATCCTCCCATCGCTTCAGATGCAGCTTGATAGCTCATAGCTCCAGGACAGAGGGGCAGCCAATGACCCTGAGAAGATCTCGATTTCAGTACCCTTCCCCAGACAGATAGGCTGGCATCTGTGATGACTACTGCCCCATGGAAGCTGGAAAAAGGAAGAGGACTTCCCAGTGAGGTAGACTCGAGCCACCAAAGGGGGTAGGCCCTAGTCGATCAATCGAGACAAATTAGGATGGCCTGGAAAGCAGGAAATTTGTCCCAGTCAGTCAGGAGCTCCCTGAGATCAGGTCTAAGGGAAGCACCATAATTGATAGTGCATGTCCCTGAAGACAAAGCATGAGAAGTGGTGAAAGCCAGCACAGATGTGAATGTGCAGGCACGCATCCTTGATGTCTTTGGGAACCAGAAAATCCCCACAAGGGAAGGAAGGCCACCACCAAATCGATGGAGGACATCATAAAACTTATGTACCGCACAAGCAGTGCAGGACCCAAAAGGTGCCAGATTGGTTAAACTCTTATTTTTTGGAACTGTAAACCAGGTACAGTAAACTGCTCCAGGTTCCGGGGCTGGAGAAGTATTCCCTGGAGTATCAAGTCCTGCACCGCCCTGTACAAAGCCCATAGGTGAAATAGGGGAGGGAAAAGATTGCACAGTAAGAGCATCTCTGGCGTATAAATATATACTTTAATTGTTTATTTTTTAAAGCATTCTTACTTTACAGTGTTTCTTCACACCTGCCTAAAGCGTTTCACAGCTGGTTGGACAGCCAAGCAAAGCTGGGATTGGCTTTGATCAGGCTGTTCATAACAGTAAACAGCAATGACATGACATCACTTTCGGTTTACTTGGAAACCATCAGCGCCAGTTTTTGAAAATCAAAAGCATTCAAAAACACTGAACTTGGTGTTTTGAATGCTTTTAAGTGAAGGAGGGATCTGTTATGCAGCGTACACATGGTCAGACTTTTCGACCGGACTTGTCCGACGGACCAAATCCGGCAGATAATCCGATCATGTGTGGGATTCACCGGACCTTCAGCGGACTTTTCCAGTCGCAAATCTGACGGACTTTAGATTTGGAACATGCTTCAAATCTTTACGTCGTAAAGACCCAGAAATCCGCTCGTCTGTATGCTAGTCCGACGGACAAAAACCGACGTTAGGGCAGCTATTGGCTACTGGCTATCAACTTCCTTATTTTAGTCCGGTGCAGGTCATCACGTACGAATCCGTCGGACTTTGGTGTGATCGTGTGTAGGCAAGTCCGTTCATTAAAAAGTCAGTCGAAAGTCCGCTGGAAAGTCTGTCGGACCAGTCCGGTCGAAAAGTCTGCCCGTGTATACATGGCCTTAGACACATGCCCATTGCTGTCACAAGGATGTTTACATTCCTTGTGACAGCAATAAAAGTGATAAGAAAAAATTAAAGCAACAGTGTAAATAAAAAAACGAAAGTGTCCTCCTGTGCTTGCACACAAAAATCGAAAGCGCGTGTCAGTCCCGCATGCATGCAAACAGCGATAATCCCACACATGGGAGGTATCACTGCAAAACATCAGATCATGGACAAGTATTTAGATGGGGGCGCCCAATTTGAGTCTTGCCTAAGACAGCACAAAACCAAAATACACCACTGATTACATAGCATCAGCATGCCTGCAAACTTCAGTTAGTCTAACAAGGGGTTACAGCAGCATGCCCAGGGAGGAATGTGCTTATCAGTTCTGCTGGCGCCAGCTTGCCTGGAAGCGAGTGGGCGGTGCCACGCCCTGGAGGAGACCAAAAGTTTCCTGCTAGCAGCAGACACCAGGAGGCAGCGGAAGAGGGTGATCGACTACTACCCACTGGTTACATTGGTTGCCTGAAATGCAGGAGTGGACACTTGTGGACACTGGCGTCCAGCTGGAGCCTCGCAGAGGGCTCGCCTTGGGAGTGATCAATGAAGCGGAGCGACTCTGCCCGTTCTGTCCAGAGTGTCGGCTGGGAACCGTTCAGCAGGAGCCGCAGTATTAGGGTGTGGACCTGTTATCAGGACTTTGTATAATAAAACCGTGGAAGGCTGGGGAGGGCCAAAGATCACTCCCTAAAGGCGGAGGGATGTTGCAGCCTGGAGACTCCTCCGTGAACACAGAGGACATATGCAAGGGAGAGGCTGCCATGACCTGTGGCCTGGCCACTGTAAACACTGCTATGCAGGAGCCAGATGACATCCCTGAAGAGCTGGCCAACTCCAAGTCCCTTGCTACACCCGCCCAGAAGGTGCAAATCCAGGCGAGCTGGATGAGGTAAGCGAGGGCCGGGTCATTGAATTGGGTTCCCCCAGAGTGCAGGCCGAGTTCGGGTCTCTTGAGAGGTTGGCAGAGTGGTCATCACCCAGTGAAAGTTCCGAAGAGGAGTGGGAGACTGGGGAATGCCAAGTCCTTGAGGGAGGAGATGGACCAAAGCCCAGCAGTGGGACCTGAGGAAACTGCAGGAACCCCGACAAGTAGCAGGCAGCTCTTCCTGAACAGACCTTCCATTACCCAGACCAGCAGAGCGCCCGCCTGCCAATCAGTGGGTCGTGCTGGCCCCAGATGCCTGTGTTGTCCAGGGAATGGGGAATCCTAGAGAACTACCAATATTCTCCCGGTTTCAAGGAGAAGTACAGAGGAGGGTGGCTCTGGAGTGGGTCCTGGACTTTCCATATGTCCCTCCCCAGATTATGGATGTTGTGGAGAAGTCCCGGGAAGAGTGGGAGGACGACCTAGTCTGGGACTACCTACACGTTCCCAAGCCATTGCGGGTGCCCGACAGTGAGGTATGGGCCAGCTTTAAAAGACATTTGAGAGGAATGGAAGCTTAGGAGCTCGATCTACAGAGACCGGATACTTGTGTCCAGGGAGGGTCAGCCCAAGCAAAGTTACTCAGTCTCCAGAAAGGAAGAAGGAGGGAGCCGGAGATGGTTGCCTGATCCTCAGTTTTCATGCATAGTAGGACTGTGAGGAGTCACAGGATGCATAGAACGAGCCGCATTGACTGCAGGGAAGTTGCAGTGTTCTTTCTTTCTCCCTGATTTTGCAGGAACAAACTAGCTACCCTATATGCCTGACAGAAGGACTGTCTGTCGCAAGGACACTGAGGTGAAGTTGTTCCCGTTTTACCTCTTTGGGAGCCGGTTTGTTTGGGGAGGGGCCCCTCCCATCAGGAATTCTAAAGAGGACTGTACATATGTTTTTTTTTATTGTTCTGTTGTTTGGTTATAACCCCCTTCTGACAGAACAAGACAAGGAAAATGTGTGTGCTTTGTTGTTCAATATTCTCTGCTGATAGGATGCTAGCCTCCTTTCAGCGTAGGCCGTGTACAGTGTAAAGTTAGATGTAAGTGTAGGATGCGTTGTTCTTCTGTCTTCTTTTAGGATCCTTAGGGATGGGATGGCTGTCCATCTCCATCTTCCCGGAAAGACAAGAATTCCAGCAAGCAGAGTATCTTTTCCACGGGAAAGATGCTTTGGCTCAAAATGTGTATATGTTGTTAGCTGCAGGGACCTGTAGTTAGAAGCGCCTTATTCATTCTGTACAGATGTAAATACTCATCAGAAACGTATACAGCTAATAATTTTGTACGTAATTTATTTGTAGAGATCCCCATCCAAGTTGTTTCCCTTCTCCCTTCCAACTTATTTTATGGGATGCCCTTGCTGCCTAGCCATTTTTTTCAATATTTCCTCAGCTAAGGGACCAGCTTATTTTTTGGTAGGGGGTGAGTGTAGCACCCTCTACCTTAGGTAGGTGCTAGAGTTATTTTTTTTGGCCAGTGCAGGTAAATTTAGGCAGGCCTAGCTGAAAGCTAGTCCTGTTTGTTTTGATCTGGGGCTTGGTTTAGTGTAGGCTGGTAACTCACAGATAGCATCACCTTTTGGTTACCTCCCTCTGGCCTCTAGAAGAGAGGTTGAGCTGTTTGGGGTGTGGTAAGGAGCCCTGACCAATCCAAAACTAGGATTGGCAGGGGGCAGGCCTCCCTAAATACCTTGATCAGTCCAGCAAGGGAGGAGTTGTTCAAATGGAAGAACTGAGAGATGGCGTGTTAGGCTGTCAGGGCTTTGGAGGGAACCCCCCAGTCTGGGGGGGTGACCTTGGGCCAGGGGCTCAGGGCTGTGAAGGAATCCCACACAACCCAAGGGGTGTCCTGAACAGGAGCAGGACAGGACAGTGGGAAACACTGTCGAGCAAGTCTTCAGGAGGGATCCACCAGGTATCAGTGAGTGACAGGCACAGCCGAGAGAGGCATGCCAGGACTGGATGTAGAGCCAGAGGGAGAGACTGATGTTACTGGCATTGAAGTTGGGCTGCTGCAGCCAGGAGGGCTGGCAGAGTCTGCACAGGACTGACTGGGACCAGTAGTCCACCTTGATACAGCAACAGTCTACAAATAAGCGTTGTGCTGGAGAAGTCTGGAGCTTTAGAGGAGATGATTGATTGGAACCTCTATTCACATCATCGTTTAATACTATTGATTCTAGGCATCCCATAATTTCTTTAACCCATCCAAGTTTAATTGCTCAATAACAAAAACAAAGCTGATGGATTGTTCATTGTCTGGAGAGAGTGACTGGAAGTGAATGCCAGGATGGGCAGGGTCACAAGTGGAACTACTACACTCAGCAGCCCCATGGGGGTACCGTTACATAATGTTATTCACTTGGTCATAAAGTTATGGCTGATCGCAGTCCGTTAAAGGGAACATTTCTGCAGTGACTTCATACCCTATGTAGCACCCGCTAATGTGCTACTAGTGTGAGTGTAGGTAAATTTATGTTTTGACTCAGTTAACTTGTGAGTCTTAATTGGGTCATGGGTTTACTGCAGGTCAGGCTGGATGACTCATACAGGTAGGTCTCTGGTGAAATTTCTAGAAGTTAGTGGGCGGAAACCAGGAGGGTTGATCTGCATATTTAGGGGAACTTGGCCAATCCCCAGGCCTTGCACAGTGGTTGAGCTAGCCTGTAAATATGGATGAGTCAGGCCACCAAAGAGAGGCAGGTGGAAGATGGAGTGCTGAGTAGACTGTCGGTGCTCAGAGGGGCAAACGAAAATGCGTTGGGGGGCTTGGCCTAGCTGGAACCCAGGCTGAGGTTGTAATTTCACCACTGAACACCTACATTGATGTGCAGAATCAGGGATTTCCTGCTCTCTCTCTCTCTAGACTGTCGGTGGCCTTGGAGGGGAGACCCTGGTCTAGGGAGGCTCTGCCTCAAGCTGGTTTGGGAGTATCCTGACAGCAGTGTGGTTTGAAAGAAATCTTGCCTAAAAGAAACAGCAGGGAGCAAGGAGGACAAGTGTGAGTACATCAGCACACCTAGGGATACACAAGAGGAGAAACAACATGTAGAAAGCCTTTCTGAAGACAGCGTTGCGCTTAATCTTTGCTTTCCCTTGCCCTGGGAGATCTTCAGAGCAGCTGGATGGGCTAGTGAAGAAGCAGCCAGGTGGGCTGGTAGTTCATGCAGTTAGTAGAGCTGAGATCAGTGTCTACGGTGGGGTTCGAGATACTCTGGTATGCAGCCTACAACACTTTGTGCTACTTTCCAAGGGACTGAGAGTTCCCAGTCCTTAAGGGGCCCTTGCATCTTTGATTATCAGAGACAATCAGTGTTCAGGAGGAAGACTGTTCTGGAGCGTGCACATAGGGATGAGGTTGTCCCTGTTTCTGCAATCAAGCTGGGCATCCTATAATTCTTATTCCCCATCCAAGTTATTACCCCTATTAAAAAAAAAAATGCTTGTTGCCTGGCTGTGTAGCAGTGGGGAAACCAGTCATCTGCAACCCCTGGTGGGGTGGGGGGGGGGGGTAGTACTACATCTGTATCCTACCCTATTTACCCCTACATTATTCTAGCATTAGTCCTTGGGAGGCTTAACCAAGCTATTTACAGTACAGTCGATCTCATGGCAATGTCTATTAGCATTATAAGGACGCCTCTGCTGTTTGATGTGGAACTTACCCATCTTCCATGAAAGAAGTTATACACGTGTCTGTCTCAACTTGAACTGTTGGTGATAGCTAGTTGCCTGCTCTTCCTTTGTGGAGAGGAGTGTTGCATTGGATTGATGTAACCATTTTATTCCATAAGCAAGTACCTGTCAATTGTTTGTTGAGGGGATAAACCTGTTATCTCATATATAGAAAGGTTATTTATAGGTCTTTTTAATATGATCATTTTTTTAAAATGTGTTACATTATAGACCAATTGTGACCACTATATTGAGATCAAAGAAGCTGCATGTATGTCTTATACCCTTTCACTGCCAGCTCTGATGAAGTGAAGGCATCTACAAAATATGTTGCCCGCAACTTACTATCTGTGAAATGGCACTCTCAGTAAGTTTAGTTACATAGTAGGGGAACGTTAGAAGTGGTCTTTGTCAAAAAAAGAATACTGTATTGAATAGAATATGCAATTCCCAATAAAATGTTATATCATGTGACTAATACACTTTGAAAGGTGTTTATTACCTATGCATGGAATCTATATATCCTTAAATGCCATCCTTGAAAGTCCCGGGATTTTACCTTGCTGTACTCATTTGGATATAATTAGAGGCATGTGTATAATGATTCCCACATACCTACCTTGGCTGTGTGGAAGACCTTTTTTTTCCCTTTTGGAATCCCTTACATTAGTACTATTTGGATGTACAAGTCATGCCTGAGGCAGTTAATTACATTTGAATATAATGCTATATATACATACACACTATAATTTGCATGCACTACCATAGACGCAAGATAGACGATAGACGTAAGGACTGTATTTGATGACAACTCAGTCTCTTGTGGAATGGTGTCAGTTACCACCAGCTTGAGATTTCCCGTTATGGTCTTGCTTTATACATTATTAAATTGACAGGATTTCTATAGCACCAACAGCTTTCACAGTACTCTACAATAAAAAGAGAGATAGTTACAATACAAATCAAGTCAAGAGAGTTAGGAGGACACTGCTTCTGAGAACTTAAATCTAAAAGAGAGGGCAAGCAGTGGCGGCCACTCATGCAGGGTTCCGGGGCACCGCCCCCCTAATCCATGCGTCCGGCCCCGAACACATGGATTTCAATTTTTTTTTTTTAGAAGCACATGATTAGAGCCTGAGGCTCTAATTGGGTTCAAAAAACCGTGGGCCCAGGGCACAGAGCACTGTGCCCTGAGCCCACCCAGTTGTCTGACATTAGCAAATTAAATGTCTTCCAGCTTCTCCTCCAGGCCAAGTCTAAGAGGGGAAGGTAAAAAGGGAGATAACGTGCAGGAGGTCTCTGGAAGAGTGAAGATGACAGTTTGTGTGATATTCTGAGATAAGGTTGGTGATGTAGCTCAGGCCCTAGTTGTGGATGGCTTTGTATGTTGCTGTTAAAGTGGAATTCCAGGCTAGAACTAACAAAGCTTAAAACGGCTCCCATTACCCTTCTAAAACCTAAACCACCCTCAAAAGGAAGATGCTTATACTTAGCTAATTTCAGGGTACTCTGATCCGTTCACATGACTTATGGGGTTCCTTCATGTACTTAAAGGGTTCTGTTCATAAAGATTCTATGATTTTAATATCTTTTTCGTTTTAATATGACCATTATGATTTTGGCTGAGTTGTGCTATTAAACTTTACACGTTTATTCTATAAGAGAGTTACACCTTAACCACTTGGAGACCGGCCCATTGTAGCTTTACTGCTGCAGGGCGGCCGATGTGCGCAGAAACACGTGTATATATAGGCGATTCTGCTCCTCCAGGTAGGGGGTGCACGCTTTTGCCACCTCTGCTGTGATTAGTCAAAGCAGAAGCCGATCAGTGGGTGCCGACCGATGGATGACCGCTGACACCTGCTGATTGGCGAGGAGAAACACTGGACAGAGCTCTGCCTACATAAACAAGGTAGAGCTCTGTCCTGTCAGTGGGGACGTGATGGATTTTGTTTTTTAGCCAAGCCCCCTCTTCTTGGGAAGGGGGGCAGTTTGCCAATTTCGCCCTGGGCACTAGATGACCTTGTCCTGGCACTGGATGTCTGACAGAGGAGTACAATTTTCTTCAAAATTTTGGAACAGTTTTTGCTCAGCTTTATGTGTAACAATTAACCTGTCTTCTGCTGGTCACCCGCAGTCTAATGGTCAGACCAGGAGATCCAATCAAACTTTAGAGCAATACCTTCAATGTTTTGTCAGTTATCTTCAGAATGACTGGTTGAACAATCTTTCTACAGCAGAAGCGCTATTACTCTATTTGCAACTTTGTCAGAAGTCTGGATCATCAAGTGCTTCTTTGGATCTCATACATTTGTACCTGCTATGACACCTATCCTTCTTCCATATATGTCCTTTATACATTGCTGTGAGTAGGAGGTCTGGGCTATATGTCTCAGATTTCTATCTCTCATTTTAACTTCCGTTTCTCCCTTTATTTGTTTGTTGTATAATGCAGATATCCTTCATATTAGTTTTTCATGATATAGTGAGACTTCCCATGTGCTTATCAGCACTGAATGATCAATTTGAATTAATGAGTATATTTTTGTCTCTGCATTTGCATCTTTGCATTTATTAAACTATAACTCAGTACTATATGATACTGCAGTACAGTGATGTATGTGCAGTTTAATTCAAACTAAATATGTTAGGATTTTAGAATTGTTTTTATATTTATTTTCCCTTTTCCTTTTTATTTTTTTCCCAGTTGCAGCTCTTAACATTGTGTTCTTACTGGACCTATAGTTCTCTATACACAGGCGCACTCCCCTTTCATCTTTAAGCTCTGTGTTTTCTTGCTTTTAGTAAGTATTTTATTTGGGAACTCTTTAATTATATCATTAAGGCCTATCCTTTATGCAACTTTTTGCTGGTTGCATTTTTTTTTTTTGCAATTTTTTTGTCTGTTTATTTTTTCTGACATCAACAAACCATTAGATCTATTTAGGATCTATCCTACTTTTTCTTGTTAGCCTGGTCGTTGTGTGTGCTCACTATGGCCACATAGTGCCCTCCGTTCGTGGTGATCTCTACATCTTGGTTGACCCCTCTCTTCCCCTCTTGCTGGGGGAACTTTGAGGTGGTGAGTTTCTGTCCTTTGGTGAAATTTGGCCAATGTGCTTTTGTGTCTTTTTTATGTCTTTGTAATTTTGATGAGTTCATCTGTGATGCATTTTCTCATGTAATACTTTTTTGTTTTTGTATAGTTTGTTCGTTAATCCATGGTTGATGCATCTATCCCCTGATTAAGCCATAAGGCGAAACATGTCGGGATAACATACGACTATTCAACCTTTGTTAAAAGAAAAAGAATCGCGCTAGGTGCATAAAGAATTGTGAATGAGTGTAAAATAAAAAAAATAAAAAAAACTATTCAACCTTTGTTCAACTGAAAAACCTCTATACTTTACCACCATAATGGAGATATTCTATAAAACCCAACGACTCACCATGTCCTGTTATTTCTTTAAGTATTTGTCTATAATAAAAAGTCTGTCTGTCTGTCTGGTTTCCATTATTTTCTGTAAAGCACCGTTATAGTCCCTTCCCAAGCCTTTTCTGAGTAAAAAATTTCTACAGCAGTTTCCCAAAGCTTTTTTTCTTAAAATGGTAGTAAACTCTTTTTGCCTGAATGTAAGCTTACCTGTAGGTAAAATTAATATCTCCTAAAATGTGCACTGTTTAGAAGATATTTTAGTGAGCAGCAGCTGGTGACATCGCTGGTGCATGCGCTCTGAAGGAATGGCGTTCCTATAGAGCTGTGTGCTGCGCGAGAGTGACGTCTTCACTGCTCGGCTATTCAAGCACCGCAGCTTGCGAACCTGGAAGACCAGGTGAAGATGGAAGCCTCTGCATTGGTGATAGCGTGCCGCTGGAGGGCGTTTTAAAGGTAAGTTTCTCACAATGTGCCCTTCAGGGAGAATTTTTTTTTTCCCAAAGAGCTTACTACCGCTTTAAATACCATGAATCATTCAAATAATGGGTATCATTACATTTTTATTCCTGATCTCACTATCTCAACTTCCAATTCCTGCTGTTACCAACAGATTAACTACATTACAGGAGATTCAGGAGAAATTCATTGATACTTTGAAGGAGGCTCAAGAAGGCTGCTATTACTCCCTTTTTTCATGTGGGTGACAAAGTTTAGTTATCTACCAAAAAAAATTTGAAGGTTCATTTTCCATCTGCTAAGCAGAGTCAATAGTTTGTAGGACCTTTCCAGATCTCTGCTCAAATCAACCCAGTTACCTTTCGCTTTAAACTTCCTGACAGTATGAACATTCACCCGGTTTTTATTGTGTTGCTACTCAAACTATTTCATGAAAATCCTTTTTCCTGGAAGAATTCTTCCATCTCCTCCACCTGTTGCTGTACAGGGTGGAGAATAATTTGTGGCTGGGAAAATTCTTGATTCCAGGATTTATAGGAACAAATTACAATATCTGGTTCAATAGGAGGGGTATGATCCAGATGAAAGTTCTTGGGAACCTGAAGAGAACATTCTTTCCTCTAGATTAACTAGAGTACAAGAGATGTCATCACAAACCTGGCCCTATGAAGTCCAGGGGACATCCTGGGAGGAGGGGAGTACTGTTAGGACCTGGATCTGAACCCACAACCTCTGCTGTGTCTGGCAGGGTCTCTTCTTGCTGAGCCACCTGAGATGCTTGACAGCTCCAAGCCCAATTCCTTAGACAACCTTGCCTTGTTTTCAGTGGCGGCTGGTGCTCAAAATTTTTTGGGGGGCGCAAACAAACTGAAAAATTCAGAAAAAACAAAAACAAAAAACCATCAATTGCAGCCTCACTGTGCCCTTCAAACGCAGCCACTGTGCCCCATCAAATGCAGCCACTGTGACCCCCACCCACTTGCTGTCTGACCGCTACTTACCACCATCTGGGTGGAGTG
The DNA here is from genome assembly GCF_042186555.1 of Aquarana catesbeiana. Lineage (NCBI taxonomy): Eukaryota > Metazoa > Chordata > Amphibia > Anura > Ranidae > Aquarana > Aquarana catesbeiana. Next base: position 216,016,326 of record NC_133333.1, on the reverse strand, counting down.
TCAGGCAGCCATGAACTGTGTCCTCCGTGTGTCTCGTCTTCCTGCTTGGTGTCCAATAGCAGCGCCTGTCCTTTCAGCCAATCAGGTGACGGGTATCAGACCCACGCTAATCGATTGGCGAAGAGGCGGTTCAGTGTTTATTTGCTTTTCTAACACACCGGGTGGGCTCCAAGTGCAATGCTCTATGCTCCGAGTCCACCTTTTTTGAAGCCTATTAGAGCCTATGGCTCCAATCAGGTGCTTCAATAAAAAAAAAAAAAAAAAAACAAAACACACCCCCGCCGCTGTAATTCAGGGGCCGGACGCCTGAATAGGGGGTGGTGGTGGTGGCCATGGATAGATTCATGCAATGCAGCAATGCATGAATCTATCTATTCTACATAGAGGGGGTGGCTGGAGAGAGGGGGGCAGCACCCATGCGCCCTTAATGGATGCACCACCACTGCTTGTGTCTTGTTAATCTTGAACCTTTTGCTCCTTCTATGAACTTTGTATTTAAAGGCTGAATTCACACTATGTGCGGTGACAGATACTTTACTGCATTGTCACAAGGACACACAGGAATCAGTTGTTTCCTATGTGTCCCTTTCATACTGCAACACAGCTTAGGTCTGCAGTGTGCTGCAATAAAATTCAGACATGCTGCATTTTAATCGCAGTGCACCGTGCCAAATCACATGGCAATGTACAGCAGCACAGCACATCGTGCTGCTGTACATTGCAATGAATGAAGTGAAAAAAAAGGAAGGAAGAAGGGGGCTGAATTGAGCATCACACTGCTCCCTACTGCAGCCGGCAACGGACAGTTGCCAGAACAGGAAAGGGCTCCAGCAGTTGTATGTTATGATGCGAGCCTGGCATAAGCCATGCCTTTGCACTTCCTGTCTGCCAGATTATTTTGCGCTCTCCAGCCAGTATCTTACTCTGGTCACTCATGCTGCTGTCTGTTCCACTTTAAGAGAAGGGTGGTGAACACTGAGCTGTTGGTAAGGTAAATGAGTCTGGCAGCAGAATTCATGATAGACTGAAGGGTGGAGAGCCAGTGTAGAGGTAGGCCAACAAAGAGGGAGCTGCAATAGTTGAGGCAGGAGATAACAATGGAGTGAATTGGTAATCTTGGTTAAGAATGGGGCATAATTTGTAAATGTTATGGGATCGAAAGGTCCATGATTACATCAAGCACTCTAGCATGAGGGGAAGAGCTTATTGTGTAATTGAGCTGGAAAATAAAGTTAGGGGATGGAGAAAGGGAAGTTGAGTGGAATATTAGGAGCTCAGCTTTGTAAAGATTGATTTTTTTTTTTTTAAAGTGGTGGGACATCCATACAGATATCTCCATTAGTAAAGCAGGGACCTGGAATTATTCACCAATTAGATAAAACATCATATTTCCACCACATCTGTTCAAACGAATGCTGCAAAGCTATACGAAAATAAAATACACTCTGGAATTGGCAGTCTTTGGCAGTTTCCTGCCATGTCCAGAACTCCTGTACTAAGCAGATGTAGCACCCTGATGTTTAGGCAGGGCTGCTATCAAATTTACTTGCAAGGCGATAGTTGCCTTGGTCAATTGTTAGGCGATCAATTGATTCCCCCCCCCAATTCTGTAATTGCTGCACTTCTCTCTTCTGTCACTAGGTGGCATTATAGCTGCTGACTTGGATGAGACAAGGGCAAAGCAAGGACAGATTATGAAGCTGCTAGGCCAGAAACCTAAGGCCTATCCCGGGGACATCTGGCTGCTAGGCTGTCTGAGGGCCTATCCAGAAGCAGGAGAGCAGCGTAGGGTTGGGACTGCGGGCTTGTAGTCCAACCAGAAGTAATAGTTCCGCCGGCCGGGGGAACCAGCTGTGGTCGGAGGTAAAGGGGAAGCTGTTGCCACTAAGGGACCATCCGCCTTGCTACCAGAGACCACTGTGAGTAAGCTGAGGCCAGTACCAGAGCAGACTTCTCGCCAACCGGGGACGGTGAAGAAGTGGGAAGGCTTCAGCCCGTGACAAGTCAGGGACCCAGCAGGACAGCAGAGGTGACGCTTGTGGAGCATCAGTGAGTGTCAAGCCAGGGACCCAGCAGGAAGTGGGGGTGACGCTTGAGGAAGATACTGAGTATAACCAGTGGAAGAGCTCAGGGGATCCAGTGGCTAGTGGATCTGAAGTCTAGTGAGAGAGACTGGGATCTCATTGAGTGACGACCCACAGTGAGTGATGGTGGGGTAAACTAAGAACTGTTCGTGTTGCAAATAGTTGACTTCAACTGCCATTAGTAACTCCTATAAGCTTGTTGCAATAGGAGACAGCGGTCCTACCTATACAGAAGTGGTGTCCGGCTGGAGGCCTTCACCTGTATAGCTGTCTGCCTATAGAAGTCTCGGAATTCGCCAATTATCTTTACATCTATCTAAGGGTCTCCTGGCCCTAACCCTCATTCCCACAGTTGTGTTTAAGAGACAATAACTCTCTTTGCATTCAAAAAGTGTCTGTCGTCCACTTGTTCATTTTGCATTACACCCACTATGCCTCGTAACCCACTCTACACAGAAGGATGTCAGCTGTCCCTAACTCTGGATGTTCCCGTTAGGCCTGGAGGCTAAAAAAATATAGCAAAAAAAAAAAAAAAAAAAAACACAACCCTCACACACCAACAGAATTTCTACTACTGAACATCAGAAATAGCAGCAGCTTTGTAGCACCCTTTTTCTTGAAAGAAAAAAAGTTAGTTTGACATTGTGCAAACACAGCTGAATCCATGTACTTGGTAACTAGTACATTTATCGTGTGGATAGTACAAGTAATGCTTGAAGCAGAACAGCCATCAAAAACAACAAGATACAAATTAATAACCTATTAAAAGATTTAGGCTGGGTTCACATCTCCGTGCGGAGCGGCTCACAACAGAGGTCCGATGCATCCCTGTTCAGAGTTTCAGGTCCAATCTTGGTCCAAATTTTTGGCTTAATTCAGGCCTGAAACGGACCAGAAAATGCACAGGCCTCCTGTGCAATTCGCTCCGCAGCTGTCCCAGGGCTGTGTGAACCGACTGCATTGAGAGCCGGTCACAGGCTCCTGACATGCAAATTGAATGCAGGGAAACCTGCATCCACTTTGCAATAGTGTGAACCCAGCTTAAAGTGGAACTAAACTCTGGCAATCAACATTAACTATTTTTGATCCTTATGCTGCTAGCCTTAGTAAATAAACAGGAAGGTATATTTACTGTATATACTTGATAAGCCGGCCCGAATATAAGCCGAGGCACCTAATTTTACCACAAAAAACTGGGAAAACTTAATGACTCGAGTATAAGCCTAGATTTGGAAAAGCAGCAGCTACTGGTAAACAATGCCCATCTGCAGCCTCACTGTGCCCATTTGCAGCCTCACTGTACCCACCTGTACCTTTGATTACAAAAAGCGGGTGTCTCCCGCTGTGTCATGCAACTGCAGTCTTAGTTTGGCGGTGGACCACTGTAACAAAGCCCCGCCTCCTCCTCGTTTATGATAGACGGAACACTGATTCAGTTTCCCAGCACTGTATCAGTGTTCCGTCTATCACAGACAAGGAGGAGGCGGGGCTTTGTTACAGTGAACGGCCGCCGAACAGTTAAGACTGCATGACACAGCGGGAGACCATCACTCGAGTATAAGCCGAGGGGGGCTTTTTCAGCATAAAAAATGTGCTGAAAAAGTCGGCTTATACGGTACTTTTTTTACATAGTTAATCCGATTTACAAAATACCTTTCTAATGTCCCAAGAGGCAATATTCCCTGGATAAAACTTATCCTATAAAAATGTTAGTTTCTAGTTATATTATGTACATTTAGCAAAAAAAAAAATAAATAAATAAATCTACTGAGCTGGCCAGAACCACCTCTTGAGGGAGCTTATTCCACATTTTCACTTTACTTACTGTGAAGAAGCCTTTCTGTATTTCGAGATTAAATCTTTTTTCCTCCAGACCTAAAAAAAAAAAAAAAAAAAAAAAAAAAAAAAAAGGAGTGCCCCCTTGTCTTCTGCGATGACCTTAACCACTTGACCACTGTGCACTTAAACCCCCTTCCTAACCAGACCAATTTTCAGTGCTCTCACATTTTGAATGACAATTAGTCATGCAACACTGTACCTATATGAAATTTTTGTCCTTTTTTCCACACAAATAGAGCTTTCTTTTGGTGGTATTTAATCACCGCTGGGTTTTTAATTTTTTGCACTATAAGAAGATAAAAAAAAAAAGCCAAAAATTCTGTAAAAAAAAAATAAAAAATACATTTTTCTTCTTTTCTGTTATAAAATTTTGCAAATTAGTAATTTTTCTTCATACATTTTGGCCAAAATTTATACTGCTACACATCTTTGGTAAAAATAACCCAAATCTGTGTATATTATTTGGTCTTTGCGAAAGTTATAGAGTCCACAAGCTATAGAGTCCACAAGCTATGGTGCCAATCTCTGAAAATTGATCACACCTGATGTACTGAAGACCTATCTCATTTCTTGAGACCCCAGCAAGCCAGGAAAGTACAAATATCCCCCAAATGACCCCTTTTTGGAAAGGAGACATTCCAATGTATTTAGTAAGAGGCATGGTGAGTTTTTTGAAGTTGTAATTTTTTCCCCACAATTCTTTGCAAAAATCAAGGTTTTAAATTTCTTTTTCCCACAAAATTGTTATATTAGCAGGTTATTTCTCACACACAGCATATGCATACCACAAATTACACCCCAAAACACATTCTACTACTGCTCCCAAGTATGGCAATACCACATGTGTGAGACTTTTACACTGCGTGGCCGAATACAGAGGCGCAACATGCAGGGAGCACCATCGGGTGTTCTTGGAGCATAAATTACACATATAAAGTTCTTGACTACCCTTACGCTTTTGAAGACCTTGGAGCACCAGGACAATAGAAACGCCCCCAAAATGACCCCATTTTGGAAAGGAAACAACCCACTGTATAATCTATAAAGGCATAATGAGTCTTTTGAACATGTCATTTTCTTTCTACAAGTTTTTGGAAAATGTGTAAAGAAAATGAAAAACGCATTTTTTTTTTTTTTACACAAAGTTGTCCATTTATACAATATTTCTAACACATAGCATGTACATACCAAAAATTACACCCCAAAATAGATTCTCCTACTCTTCCCGAGTACGGCGATACCACATGTGTGAGACTTTTACACAGCTTGGCCACATACAGAGGCCCAACATGCAGGGAGCACCATCAGGTGTTCTAGGGGTATAAGTTTCAAATATAATTTGACTACCTATTACACTTTTGTGAGGCACTCTAGTGGCATGGATGTGCATGAATGGGGATGGATGAGCCGTGGATGGGGATGGCCGAGTATGGATGGGATGACTGAGTATGGCCGAGCATGGTCGAGTATGGATGGGGGTGGATGGATGGATGAGTATTGCTTAGTATGGATGGATAAGCATGGATGAGTATTGCTGATTAGGGATGGATGGCTGAGCATGGATGGATGAGTATTGCTGAGTATGGATGAATGAATATTGCTTAGTATGGATGAGTATTGCTGAGTATGGATGGGTTGCTGAGTATTGATGAGGTTGGATGGCTAAGTATTGCTGATTATGGATGGGGATAGATGGGATGGCTGAGCATGGATGGATGGATGGCTGGATGGCTGGATGAGGCAGGAATTGTCACATATCAGCGCTGTGGGCACTACACATCCAGCCCACAGCGCTGCAGCACCTGATCTCTCCCCTCTCACTGTACCGATCGGTACAGAGAGGGGAGAGAGGAACTGGACAGGACGCTGGTTTGTTTACAAGTGATAGCTCCGTCATTTGACAGAGCGATCACATGGTAAACACCCGCTGTCAGCGGCCATTTACCGTGATCTGTGATGCGCCAGGTCCAGAGGTCACGGAATATTCCCGGGGGCGCGATTCTGTTATCGAGCCACGCTGTAGCCATCATTCGGCTATAGCGTGGTCGTTAACTGGTTAAAGTTAATAACTACACCAAGTTCACTATATGGACTACTTATGTATTTATACAGGTTGATCATATTCCCCTTCGCTCATATAAACAGTGCCTTGAGGTCGGCTTGTAAGTTGGAGACATCCTGTAAGGACGTTACTCCACTGCATAGCTTGCATCATCTGCAAAAACGAAAATGGTACTTTTAATTCCAGACCCTATATCATTTATAAATATGTTAAAAAGTAGAGTACCAACACTGAACCTTGGGGTACACCACTAACAACCCTAGACCATTCAGAGTAAGAATCATTAACCACTACTCTAAATACAGTTTTTTAGCCAGTTTTATATCCATTTACAAAACTGATTTTTCCAAGCCTGTAGACCTTACCTTACACATTAGCTGTGCATGGGGAACTGTCATTTCTTCAGTTGCATCCTGGTTTCTGGTCTACTCTACAATAATAGCATAGCTCCCAAGAGTATTCATAGGCATTTTAGTTTGCTTTTATCTGGAGGAGATGGCTTTCTCAGCCAAGCACACTCTCCTGCCCGCATGCCTGAGTAAGGGAAGATGGATTCCAGGAAGGCTTGTTTTCAATATTAAAAATAAATTAAAAAGCGGTTTCAGTTTGGGGTGCTCGGATACAGTTAAAGTCTTACTAAATGCACAGCAATAAAAATCAGTCTGTATATGCAGTAAATCATGCTTGTTATAGTCACTGCACTACACTCCTCTTCATTGTGTAAAAAAGCTGTTTGATCCTGTCTTCTCTGATCCTCCCCTTCTTCCACAGTCCCCAAACCATCTTCTGATATAACAGAGCCTCGGGGGCAAGAAGCACATGCTCAGTTTGGTGTGCATTTCTAGAGAGGTTGTTTTTTTTCACTTGGCGGGATGCATGTGATCAGCACAGGGCCAATTAGCACTGTCCAGACAGAGGGTCAGGGGTCCTGCAGCCTCATATGACAATTGGGGGGGGGGGGGAAGAATTGAAAACTGCTCCTACAATCTTTAACCAGACACTGATAGAAGTCACAAGACGGCTATATACCGCTGATGAGAAAAGCTATTTAGCAGTTTATATTTACTAAAAACCATTGCATTTCCATGTTATGTGGGAGACCAGATATAGTGAAGGCAGGGTCCTGGGTTCAGTAAAACAAAGTTCTGCTTTACATTAAACAACAAAAAACAAAACAACTTTTGTTGAAATATTTCTCTAGTGAATTCATATTATGGATACAATAGTATAAATATCAATTCATATGTAGCGCTATGGATATACCAAAGTAATAGTATCCAAAAAAAGAAAAGAAAGAAAAACCCCTCACATACAGGCAACCAGTGCCCAATCAGTGAAACACACATAAACAAATGTATAAAAAAAAAAAAAAAAAAGTGTCCAATTTCAATGCGACTCTCAAAAAGAATATGAGTCTCCAAAACACAGTGTTCATATGTGCTCAAAAAAAAAAAAATCTGACAATGAACCATCCATCCAGAGCTGCATATGAATTAATATTTGTACTATTATATGTAGAATATGAATTCACTGGAGAGATTTATGGGGTTAATATTGTGGCAGCAGTGATTTGGTATTCACAACTTTCTTTATTGGCTATAGTGAATTTAGCTTGGATATTTTTTAAAAATTTAGAGTAGTGTGCGGGGCTGGGGTTATTTTTGGATTTGCTTTAATAAATATTCACTTTCATTATATAGAGTTCTCCCTCACATTACTTCTTTTTCGACCACAAGATGACCTTAGTTGGATGGGCAGCATGATTTAACTCATTTCCTCTAAGCCCAGGTTATCCTGGACCCACCCCCAGCCTGAAACTGGAAAGTGAAAGCAAACTAGCAGTGATTAACTAATTTCTCTGTCACTCTGCCCTATCCTCCTATCAGTTTGCTCCTTGTCAGTACAATGACAACAGCATGTTTTTTTTTCCCTTCACATATTGATTGGGGGGGGGGGGGCATGGAATGCAAAATATAGCCAGATTAAAACTGCAGCTTTTTGTTTGTTTTCTAATTTTGTTTGGTTTCTAATGAAAGAAAAATTATTAAAAGTTTTCCCAAGTGTTGAAAAAAAAATCATAGGGTTATCAGTACTTTTTGGAATATGGATCCTTGTGTTTACCCATCCCATGGATTTTCATTTCCCTGGATACTGAGGCAGCATAAGAGTTAACAGTAAATTGTTTCACAAATTCCTATATTAAGAAGCAATGGTTTACCCATTACTTTGCATATTAATGATCCACAACCAGAGGTTCATGGGCAGCATGTTCTTCTCATGTCCCTTTAAAGTCATTAATAATAAACTCTTGGAAAGCACTGCCCTCACGTGACTGCCTTCTGCACCATTAAAGCTCAATTAAGGAATATTGTTTAGGATACAGCATCAAACACATTAACATAGCCAGGGGAGCTGCTTTGTCTACAAAAGATCTGGGGCTAGAGCCCATAGCAGCGAAGTAAAGAAAGTCATACACATGTATATAATGTGTAACATTTTATATTAACATTACATCAGGGTATCCAAAGCCCCCCTCATTACCCCAGGGTCCCCGGAAAGCCCCCCCCCCCCTTACATCGGGGTCACCAGAGAGCTTGTCATGTTACCTGCCACAAGATGCAGAGTTTCCCCCCTCCCCCTAGATATGCACTCACCTGCTCAGGCGTCTGTGCAAGAAAAGTTACTCCTGACTCTATGCTGTGGGCGGAGCAAGGGAGGAGACTCTCTCACACTGATCTCCCTTCTCTGGCTGTCAGTGAACCACCGAGTGCAAAGTACTCAGTGAGAGTGCCGCAGTTGTGCGGGAAGCGCAGGACACTCTCACTGTAGGGCCGGCCCTGGACTCGGGGCTATGGGCCCCAGATTTGGGGCTCCAGCCTCAATAGCCACCCCTTAATGACGCCACTGAACATAGCTCTCAACTGTTCCTAATTTCGAGGGACTGTCCCTCATTTGGAACAAAGTCCCTCTTTCCCATTTTGGAGCAATTTATATAGTTATTAACTGGTTCAATACAGGGCATTTTCACCCCCTTCTTTCCCAGACCAATTTTTAGTTTTCAGCGCTGTCGCACTTTAAACAACAATTGCGCGGCGTTGTACCCAAACAAAATTGACGTCCTTTTTTTCCCCACAAATAGAGCTTTCTTTTGGTGGTATTTGATCACCTCTGCGGTTTTTATTTTTTGCGCTATAAACAAAAGAAAAGCAACAATTTTGAAAAAAAAAAAACCACAATATTTTTTACTTTTTGCTATAATAAAATATCCCAATTTAAAAAAAAAAAAAAAACAAATTTTTTCCTCAGTTTCGGCCGATACGTATTCTTCTACATATTTTTGGTAAAAAAAAAAAAAAATCGCAATAAGCGTATATTGATTGGTTTGCGCAAAAGTTATAGCGTCTACAAAATACGGGATTTATGGCATTTTTAAAAAAAAAATTATTTTTTTTTTTACTAGTAATAGCGGCGATCGTGATTTTTTTTCATGACTGCGATATTATGGCGGACACATCAGACACTTTTGACACATTTTTGGGACCATTCACATTTATACAGCGATCAATGCTATAAAATTGCATTGATTACTGTGTAAATGTGACAGGCAGTGAAGGGGTTAACCACTAGGGGGACACAAGGGGTTAAATGTGTTTCCTAGGGAATGATTCTAACTGTAGGGGGCGGGGACGTACAAGGGGAGGAGACCGATCTGTGTTCCACTGTACTGGGAACACAGATCGCTCTCCTCTCACCTGACAGGACGTGGATCTGTGTTTACACACACAGATCCACGGTCCAGCCCGGTTAACGGGCAATCGCGGGTGCCCGGCGGACATCGCGGCCGCCGGGCACACGCACCGGGTCCCGAGCAACGCGGCGGGCGCGCGCGCGCCCCCTAGATGGCCGGGAACCCGAGGCCGTCATATGACGTCCACCCAGGATGGGAGATCCCATCTGTGGACGTCATATGTACATACGCGGGTAGGGAAGTGGTTAAAGCAAAACAAAATATCAGAGAAAAAAAGAAAGATATCTGATCCCAGCGCTCAAAATGGATAGGTAATAAGTGTTTTTATGCACTACAAGCTGCTATTATAAAAGACAAACAGTTGTATGAAATGAAATATATATACCTCCCTAAATGAGAAAGTATTAACAGCGCTTTAAATGAATAAAAAAATTTACAAGCATGATAACTCACATAGTGCAAATACAATTAAAATGTTATTGATAAAAGAACTTAGTCCACAAGATCTATGGAGCATGAATCAGGCTGATCCGGCAAGTCTTTCTAATGATGATTTTATGCATGCAACTGACAGCGTACAAGATGAACTTCTATTCAACCAGAGCGCACTTGTAAGAGAACTAGTAGTTCCCGTCCGGTGCGCGTGCACACGGACGGCTGCAGATGCCTGTGCGCATCAATGCACATGCGCGACGGACGGCGTGCACACGCAGCAGCGCGCCCATAGCGCCAGTTGGCCTATTTAAATAAGTGCTCTGCCCTGAGACCGGTGCTGACTGGTCTTAAGCTGTACCCTGATACCTGAACCCTGCTACTACCTGCTTGTTACCTGTTTATGAACCTGGCTTGCCTTGACCCTGCTTCTGGATCCTGTTTCTGCTCTGACTACTGGTTTCTGATCCTGGCTTCCCATTGGACTCCGTCTATGCCTGCTGCCTTGCACTGCACTGCTCCCCTGTTACCAGACCCGGCTATCCATGTGACTTTGCTTCTGCCTGCTGCCTTGTACCCCGCTGCCCGCCTGTTACCGAACCTGGCTACCCCTGAGACTCTGCTCCTGCCTCTGGTGTTTCTCCTCGTCATCCTGCAACTGCCTGCAATCACAGTCCTGCAACCTGTTGCGACTTCCTGCTGCGAGTATTCCAGGAACTTTACATCACCCAACGTTACAGCACCACAGTTCCTGCGGAGTGCCTCCTTAAGCCCAGCTGATCCTTGGCGCAGCACTGCCTATCCTGATCTGACGGTTTCTCTGCTCATCCAAGATCGCATCCTTCGCCAAGTCCCCGGGTCTGCAGCTGCAGGCACTCGTGTCCCTCCTGGTCCTCGGCTCCCGCTCTTCCACTCCCAGCGGGACCTGGACTGGAGATACAAGAGAGGCCGACCTCGTCATTTCAGTCTCCGACCAGGTACGTGACAGCACTATTTGTAGGCTGCTACACCTTCACCGAATCACCTCGTGATAACCCCCTTTGAATATATGCTTACCAGAGGTAAGTGACAAGAAAGCCTGTGATATATCTCCCAGGGTAGGTCTGCTCCTCTGCCGCTGTGTAGGTCAGTTCTCCATAGCCAGGATGTTTAAATGCCGTGGACATGTCATGCAGGAATAAAGGGGAGGCTTGCCATAGTGTTATACCGTTTATTAAAACACTCAAACCCCCTAATACAAAATATGCTTACAAGATCAACAGGATAAAAAAGTGGCTTGTCACAATACTAGTGTCAGCGCACCGCTGGTCGTAGAACCAAACGTCCCGCCCACCGCGATGAGTCCCAGGATGACGCGGTCTGTGTCAAGCTGCAGGGTCGCGTGGTCACGCCTGACGCGTTTCGTCAATACGTCTTCAGAGGGCGTGGCCACCCAACATGACCATTCAATTTAAATAGCATGGGAGGCGTGAACGCACAACACCATCAGCAGAGGCATCATCGGATACAAACCCGCCCCTCTGAAGATGATAGGAAGCTGGCGCGCAGCGTCCCATCCATCCTCGATGGTTCTGTCTCTATCAGCTCTATAATGATAGGCTAATTGATCCTATGCAGAGATACAACATACTACATTACAATATCATTTGAGATGTTTAAAGCCATATGCGATGACATATGGGGATTACCTCCATCTCTAAATGGGGTAGTGTCCTAGTAATGTTACAATCACTACGAACATTATATATAGTAAATAAAACATTACAACTTAAAAAACTCTGGGAATCTTACAAAATATCTATCTGGAGCTCAACTCTTGTTGGCATAGTCATCCAAAGTTTAAATAGCTTGCAAAACTACACAGTGCCTCTCCGGCACTGCTGTAATTACTAGTGTTTAACTGCCTGCATGGATAGTTAATAAAACACTTCCAGCTATAGATGAAACATTATGAACTGAGCTTGCATGTGATGCATCATTCAGCTGAGAAGAAAAAAAAGTATCAACAAAAGTAAAATCAGTGGTGAACTTAAATGCAGTTGATAAAAATTAAATTTAAAATTTAAAAGGTAACCCCAACCTAGGTAGATAAGGTGGTCAACATGCTTTAAATACAGACGTAGTTGTGGATAACCTCCTGACTCTAATAATTGCATATAAAGCAATTCAAGTCTAATTCTATATTTAATCTGTTGGGACTGAGTGTGCTGGTCAGGAATATCCACTGAGATTCATGTTTAGAAATCTTTCTCACCATGTTGGCTCCTCTCCATCTGGGGTTTGTCAATACCCCAGAATTTGAGGCCAATAGGATTTCTGTCGTGCTTTTCCCTGAAATATAAGGATATGCTGTGTTCTTTGTATCCTATTGTGATATTATAAATGTGTTCTGACACTCTTTTGCCCAATGTTCTTTTTGTGCGTCCAATATACATGAGGCCGCACGGACATTCCAGGGCGTACACTACATGTGTGGACACGCATGAGATGAATTCTTTAATTTGGAATTCCTTACCATTGGCTGTTGACACAAAACTTGTCAGATCCCTCAAATGAGTAGCAACTTGTTGACAGGCCTTACATTTTCTGCAGGCATAAAAACCTGCTCGGTCCCAAAATATTTTGGTTTTAGTTGGAGGGTCTAGAACTTTAACCACTTGGTCTCCAAATGAAGGGGTCTTTCTGTATATGAGTGGTGGGTTTTCAGGTAAAACTTTGCTCAACACCTTATCCATACATAGTATGTTCCAGTGGTTCTTAATAATTGTTTCAATTTCCCGATACTGTTCATGGAAACCACTTATAAAGCCCCATTCATGTCTAGTGTCCTGTCTCCTTACTTTAGGGACTAAACAGGAGTCTTGTGAGTTGGAGCCCACCTCTGTGATCAGTTTCTCTAGAGGCTGGGCTTTACAGCCCTTTTCTACAAAGCGTTGTTTGATATATTCCGCCTGGGTCATGTAATCAGCATCAAAAGTACAATTGCGGCTTATCCGCATAAATTGGCCCTTGGGTATATTCCGTAACCACTGTGGATGATGTCCACTATGTACTGGAATATAACTGTTGCGGTCTGTACTTTTGAAATATGCTTTGGTATGCAACTGGTTCTCTCCTTTCATAACCATGACATCTAGATAATGTATCTGCTCACAACTCCAGTTAAATTCTAGTTTGATGTTGTTGGTATTAGTATTTAGCCATTGGGAGTATTCAACTAATCAGGATTCTGTGCCCTGCCATATAATAAACATGTCATCTATGTAGGGTTGGTAAAACACTAATTCTTTTCTCCTATTTAGATACACCCATTTATCCTCCCATACACTCATGAATAAGTTTGCCAGACTTGGCGCAAACTTAGCGCCCATTGCCACCCCAGTCTTCTGGCTATAAAAATTACCTGCATACCAGAAGCAATTGTGTGTTAGGCAATAGTCTAGGATCATCCTTAAACATTTCTTTTGAATGAAGGGAATATCGTCCCTTTTGCTAAAGGCCCAATTGAGAGCCAAAAGCGCGTCATCATGCTGGATTATCGTATATAACGACGCCACGTCGGCGTTCAAATATATTTCAACATCTTTAGAAAAAGATACATTCTTGCCGGATCAGCCTGATTCATGATCCATAGATCTTGTGGACTAAGTTCTTTTATCAATAACATTTTAATTGTATTTGCACTATACGAGTTATCATACTTGTGAATTTTTATTCGTTTAAAGCGCTGTTAATACTTTCTCATTTAGGGAGATAGATCATTTCAATTTATATAGTTGTATATAAAATGCACCATTTATCTATCAAAAATGTTTCCTAGTGCTAAACCTTTCACCCAATTTCTAAATTGCTGCATTTGCAAATTTCAAAAGCCAGTACTTTTGCTAATAGGTGGCCCTGATTCCCATCTCAGAAAGTCGGGAGGTATGCAAATATATCACGTGCAGTGTGTGTCTTTGTGTAAAAGGATTGCGATAAATACCTGATTTACAGCACCACTGGGTGCTCACATGACCTGTCGCAGCTTTCCTTCCTTGCTCAGGGATGGGCTGAGATTCCCCACTGACGTCAGCTGGGAGGAGAGGAAGAGAGCAGCGGGAGGTCACGTGAGCGCCCAGCAATGCTGTAAAAAAGATATTTATCGCAATAATTTTACACAAAAAAGACACACACTGCACATGATATAATCCTGTAACAAAGCGGATTACAGGATTTCCTAATGTTAATACTACATACAACCGAGCTGACAGGCAGGGAGGGGGAGAGTGGAATAATTCTTCTTCTTCACCCTTCTTTTAGCAGCAGGGGGGTGGGGAGTTGGTGATTAATAAAGCAGCAGCAGGACTGAGCAGCTTGCAGAGTGGAACATAGAGTTGCAGATAGGTGAGCGGTAATGTACAGTAACCTCTAGCAACTGAATGGTGAGCGGTAATGTGTAGTAACCTCTAGCAACCAATGTGCTTCAATCAGTGAGCAGTAACCTTTAGCAACCAAATGGTGAGCAGTAATGTGTAGTAACCTCTAGCGCATGTCCTGCTGCACAGATCAGCGTGCCAGCACCAACAGCATCATTTACAAAAGCCGGCTTGGGGTGCGCACCCTAACTGTTCGCTGCCAGACGGAAACTAGTATGCCCAGTGTCTGGTAAATGGGAAAAAAACATTTATTGGGGGAGGGAGGGGGTGACACCACTGTTGGGGACACAGGTACTGGCAGGATCAACCAGGTTTTTTTTTTTTAGAACATAGAGGGGTAAATGACAGCACAAGCAGTGTGCTGTGTAACATGCTTTAAAAGGATCAGGATTTTTTTTTTTTTTATGGTTACAACCACTTTAAAAAGGTCAGATACTTGTGCTCATTGCAGTACATAGAATGCACAAAAACGATATTAATTGAAGGAAACTGTATGAAGGACTTGAGTGCAAGCTGAAAGAGACTAGCCACAACAGAACATACAATTATTGACTAGGTCTGAGTTATGGTGGGAATAAAAAGACCTTGTACAAAATATAAGCACATTAAACAAAAAAAAAAAAAAAGTCTGCCTCCACCATCTACATCCTTGTATATAGATGAGACAAAACCCAGTGTGTTGAAACATATGATATCATCTAAGGACTTTGGGGGGGGGGGGGGGGGGTTTATAGTGGTACAGATGCTCATAATGGCATCTACAAACTAGCAGAAAAAAAACCCCAAACACACACACACCTGTATAGCCTGAAAAGTACCAAAAATGGTAACATATGTAGCACCCTCTACCAATAGGTAGGTGCTAGTAATAGGGTTTTTTTTTTTTTTTACTAGGTACTGTCAGCACAGGCAAATTTAGGCAGGCCTATGCTGCAAGCTAGGCCTGTCTGTTTTAAACTGGGGGATAGGAGTGGTCAGAGTAGCAGTGGGTGTCACCACCTGTACTCCAGTTCTGAGGCGCCCCCCCTGCTTCCAGGGAGAATGTTCTGGAAGAGGGGCTGGGCCTAGAACTGGAGTGGCAGGCAGCTCATGTGGGAGCACTGACCAATCCCCAACTGGTATTGGCAGGGGGTGGGCCTCCTATATAAGCTGAGGTAACATGCTACGGGGGGGGGGGGGGGGATGCCAGCTGAGTGAAGTGAGGAATGGAATACTGGGCAGCAGCAGGAGGGTACCCCCAATCGGGGGGGGGGGGATGGGGGTACTGATCGCAGGAGGAGGCTCAGGGAGAGCTGTGAAGGACCTCCTATATAAGCTGAAGCAACATGCCACGGTGGGGGGGGGGGAGATGTCAGCTGAGTGAAGTGAGAAATGGAATACTGGGCGGCAGCAGCAGGAGGGCACCCCCATCTGGGAGGGGGGGTGTACCGATCGCAGGAGGAGGCTCAGGGGGAGCTGTGAAGGAACTTTGCCTCTACATGGTCATTGGCATGGTTTTAATCATCACACGGTCGGTGATAAAGAACTCCTGGAGCAGAGGGGCAGGTGAAGCTGTGGGAATGTATGGTCCGGTCAAGTTCCTCATCAAGGACTCAGGGCAGTATAAGGTCGGTAAGTGTTACCCCAGTGGAGGGCTGGATGTACCAGGAAGTCTGTGAGGGAACTTTGCTTCTACATGGTCATTAGCAAAGTCTTCATCATTTACACGGTGGATGATGGGGAGTCCTGGATCAAAGGAGAGACTGGGGATCTGTGTCAAATCAATGTGGCCTGAGGGCACAGGATTTGCAAGTTGGGCTGGATGGGAACAGTAGTCAGCATCCATAAGAATGCTTTTAAACTACTAGGCCTCCGGCCTAGTAGCAGCAAGCAACCAGAGCCTGCTTAAGGACTCATTCAGAATGGGTCCTTCATGCCCAAAGAAGATGTCACTACTTTACCTCAGTATTAATAAGTTTGTGCAGGAGGAGAAGAAGTTCTGGGACCATCACTCTTACACGGTCAAGAGTGATGTCCTCACCCTTTACACGGTGATGGATGGGGAATTCTTGGAAGGAATAGTCTGCGGGAGTTAAGCAGAGGATTCTATAGGCATCCCATATACCCCTTTCCCCCAGCCAAGTTGTACCCCCCAATAAAACAACAAAAACAAAACCAGCAAAGGACTGTTTATTGTCTCTGTAAGTGATGTATGAAGTCTGGCTGCGGGGTGAATTGGTGGATTGTCTGTAACTAGTGGCAACTAAACCACTACACATATCACATGTATGCATAAGTATTACCACAAAGTAAGCAACATGTATGAAATATGGTTATGCTGCTATAAGAAAACATGTTGCAGTACAAGGACAGATTATACATAAATGTAGCAATATAAACTATTACACAATACAGATAAAGCCATTGAAGTGGTAAAACATTGGAGTCCAACACATGACAAGACCCATTGTAAATGAAACGTGCAGATTTTTTAATGCATGGTCATAATTAAACATTCTGTCATGTTTCACATGCCTTGTGATATGCCTTTAAATGTTATATGTATTATTCTGTTCCTGGTTCCTCCCCTTCCTGTATCTCAGCTTATTCTGTATAGTTAGCCCCACCCTTCTTCCAGTAATGCATTTCTGCACACATGTGGACTGGATCACATTATGATCTTTTGACCTATCCGATGTTCATTGTTGTAAGATCCTCACAGTTTATGGATTAAACTTCACAAGTTCAACAAGGTGTCGTCTGGATCGAGTCACTGTCTGTTTATCCAAATAAGATTGGGGTTATCGACATCTAAACACAACTAAGTTACGGAGATCACACTTTCAATGCTTAGATTGGAGAGACCGAACAGTCAAAAGATTGTTAGAAAGATCAGTCAATATATCCTTAGAAAGATCAATCAAAAGATCTGATCCTTGCTAGCTCTGGAACCACTGTGAGAGGTTATATGGACACTGGAAATATCAGTCAGTGTAGCCATCAATACACAAGCCTGTATGTGTGTGTCTGCAAACAAGTCACAGCACTCATCAGCCACAGGACAATATTACTGCTGTGAATGTTCATACAAACAGCTTATATACTGCCTCTGTA
The DNA here is from genome assembly GCF_042186555.1 of Aquarana catesbeiana. Taxonomy (NCBI): domain Eukaryota; kingdom Metazoa; phylum Chordata; class Amphibia; order Anura; family Ranidae; genus Aquarana; species Aquarana catesbeiana. The sequence continues at coordinate 215,998,653 of NC_133333.1, read as the reverse complement.
TTCATCAGCACATGGCTTTTTGTCTGTGCAATCCTAAAAGAGAGTCAGAGTAAACCTTTCTTAAACTGCAGCCTAATAAACCTGATCTCAGACACAGCAAATTGATACATTTCTCTGCTGCTGAAAACTATACTATAAACCCCCTCATTGTTAACAAGATGTTTCAGCAAAACAATAGGCAATCTGGGGATGCACAGCCAGGTTTAGTACTCCGTCCAGATGAAGAATTAAACCCTGAATCAAACCAAAAGGGAAAAACGCTTAACAAAACCAACCTGGACAGTGCAAAAGAATCTTAAAGCTGACAAAGAAGAACTGCTGTTTAATATCAATGACTTATGGTCTAATACTGTTAAATGCATGTCTGCTCTCTCCCAACAATCTCATGAGCCATTACAACTAGAGGGTGCTATCAAGCAATTGAATGTTGCTTATGACAGTTATCAAAGACTGTGTTAAATATACCGATCTCTTAAAGCGGTACAACACTCAAGGGTCATTGGAAGAATTAAAAGGGATTTGAGGAGCTCAATCTTGAAAGAGACAATTTAGTGATACAAATAAAGACAAAGACAGAAGTGAGAATAACATGGCTTCATGAATCCAGATCTTATCGCTCTGCATCTACTAGACATTCCACAAGATCTTCCAAATCCCTACAATCAAGATCTTCTGCACTCAGTCAACAACTCATAAAGGCCCATGCAGACACTGAAGTTTCTAAAATTCAGGCAGATTTCGCCCAAAAGAAAGAAGACATGGAAACTGAAGCTGCACACCAGAAAGCAGAGGCTGCACACCAGAAAGCAGAGAATGAAGCTGCAGCTGCACGCCAGAAAGCAGAGAATGAAGTTGAAGCGTCACACCAGAAAGCAGAAAATGAAGCTGAAGCTTCACGCCAGAAAGCAGAAATGGATGTTTTGGAAAAACAATGTGAGCATGCCACAGCCATGGCAAGGTTAAGGGTCTTAGAACAAGCCGCTAGTGAAAGCGAAAGAGACAACAGTTGCAGACACACAGTTGTATCTTATGCTTCATATTCTTCACAAACCTCTCCAGATTGCCAACTCCCTGTCACAGCAACCAAAGCACTCAAAGTCTTCTATCTGCACCTACTGTACCTCAAGACAATTTGCCTCCAGTACACCAGACTGCAGCATCTCAGCAAGCAGCAGACACTGGTATGCATATAACAGACTGTCCACCTTACTTTGGCCTTACTTTACCAAATACCTCCTGGCAAGCACACTAATCTACAGCTACAAACCAACATGTCAATAAACTTTAAGCCAGTTCCAGCATTGAATGCCTTTGCACCAACATATGTTCCCAAGTCACTTAATGTCAATGCACAAGCCATCACAACTAGCTCTGTTCCACCTGCAGTCATGCATCTAAAGTCTGAGAACACGGACATGTCACAGTTTGCTAAATACATGCTCCGGAGAGAGCTCACTAAGACAGGCCTCACCAAGTTTGATGACAAGCCTGAAAATTACAGAGGCTGGAAATCCACCTTTAAGGCCACTATGAATGACCTAGACATCAATGCCACGGAGGAATTAGATCTGCTCATCAGATGGCTAGGTCCCCAGTCAACTGAACGCATCAAGAGGCTCAAAGCAGTTCATATCGACAACCCCACTGCAGGCCTTAATGCTGCTTGGGACAGACTTGAACGTACCTTTGGCAGCCCAGAGGTCATTGAAGATGCCTCACTCAAACAGTTGCAAAGCTTTCCAAAGATTTCTTCTCGAGAGAATATAAAGTTTCAAGAGCTCAGCGACGTTCTATTAGAGCTTCAACTTGCTAAGGCGGACATCAACTTACCTGGTCTCAATTACCTTGACACCGTTCGTGGCATCAACCCTATTGTTCTCAAGCTACCATATGGCATTCAAGAAAAATGGGCAGCACTTGGAGCAAAGTATAAGGAAAATCATAAAGTTTCCTTTCCTCCTTTTTTCTACTTCTGAGAGTAGATGAAAAGAATTTAAGACACTAAGAATAACCCAAGTTTCTCATATGGTGACTGTAACCCTCTCAGTTCACCCTCTCCAAGACCTATGAACACACGTATGACACAGAGACCATAGAAGTCCAGTGTTAGTGAAAAGAACTAATGTTCTACCTGCACCTGCTACAGTTCTCAAAAAGACTGATCAAAACAAGAAAATTGAGAACCCAAATTGCCAATGTCCAATACATGACAAACCACATCCACTTAAGAAATATATCGGCCTCAGAAACGAAACCCTACAAGAACGTAAGGAAAATTTTAAAGAAATTTGGAGTTTGCTACAAATGCTGTGCCTCCACAGAACACTTTGCAAAGGACTGTAAAAATATCAAAAGGTATAGAGAGTGTGACAGTGATTACCATGTGCAAGCTCTTCATCAATATCTGCACAACTCTACTACACTCATAAACAATCTTCCTGAGGCAAAGCAAGGTGGGGAGCGCACAGATCAAACAGCACCTTCCACCTCAGTGTTCTCTACATGTACAGAGGTCTGTGGAGAAGGACTCTGTGACAAATCCTGTGCAAAGATTTGGTTGGTTCATGTATATCTCAAAGGTCAACCTGAAAAGGCCATAAGACTATATACTATTCTGGATGAGCAGAGCAACAGATCTCTTGCAAGAACACACTTTTTTGAACTGTTGAACATAACAGGAGATGCTCTATCTTATACCCTGAGTACTTGAGCTGGCACTATAGAAGTCTTAGGTAGGAGAGCCAGCGGTCTTGTAGTTGCTCCCCTGAATGACAATGTGGAAATATTCTTGCCCACTATCACTGAGTGCAACCAAATCCCAACCAACAAAGAGGAGATCCCTACTGCTGAAGCTGCCTTTCACCATTCTCACTTGAAGGACATAGCCGACCAAATACCAGCCCTCGACGAAAGAGCCGATATCCTGCTGTTACTTGGCCGAGACATCTTAAGGGTCTACAAGGTTCGTCAGCAAATCAATGCTCCACATCATGCACCATATGCTCAGTGTCTGGATCTAGGCTGGGTCATCATAGGTAATGTCTGTCAAGACAAAAGGCAAAGGGTCTTACTCAGTCTCTTCCTTTAAAACACATGTCCTGTCAAACAGACGGACTACTTGTTCTGCACAACGATCACATCAATATAATGTGAAAGATAGACTGTTTGAAAAAAGTGCACAATGGCACATCATACAAGATAAGAAAGCTCTTCATTTCTGGGATGACGACATCGGCAACACAGTGTTCAAAGGTAACCACTGAAGACAATGAGTTGGCAGCTACCATGGAAGACAAGGAATTCTTGAATACCATGAGTAAAGAGGTCTACCAAGATGATTCCAACAGTTGGGTAGCACTTCTACCATTTCGTACCCCAAGAAAGACTACCAAATAACTGAGTGGAATGCATTAGGAAGTTCTCCAAGCCTGAACATTGGCACTAAGTTCCCACTAACCTCAACCCTGCTGATCACGGCAGTCGTGCAGTACCTACTACTGCATTTATGGACACATCATGGCTATCTCCACCAGTACTCTTGAATGATAAACTCATCTCAAGTTCTACAGATTCTCATTGCAACTGTTGGCCTATGGGTCTTATTACAAAGACTATGCCAAGTATTGACGGAAAAGTACAGAAAGTAGAAGTTAAAGTAATGAAAGAAGGTTCTGCACACTTTTACTTCAGGCCTATAAAGGAACTAGTACTTCTTTTGCCCAAAGAAGAAGACAAGTCATCAACTTGATTCAAAGGGAGGTACAAAGGATTGATGCATGTTGCTGCCTTCCCCTCTGAAGATGGATATTTCCTTGTCCCAGCCTGGACCTTCAAGACCAACATCTGCAAGTATATGTTAATGTTTGCATTGTTTCCCTTGTTATTCCCTTCCCTCTTGTTTTGCAGGTGTTCTTGGAAAGAACTTCAGTACTTATATTTGGACTTGGACTAAAGTTTGTTAATAGAAATCATAGATTTCAACAGGAAGTGCCATGTTTCACATGCCTTGTGATATGCCTTTAAATGTTATATGTATTAATCTGTCCCTGGTTCCTCCCCTTCCTATATCTCAGCTTATTATGTATGGTTAGCCCCACCCTTCTCCCAGTAATGCATTTCTGCACACATGTGGACTGGATCACATTATGATCTTTTGACTTATCCGATGTTCATTGTTGTAAGATCCTCACAGTTTATGGATTAAACTTCACAAGATCAACAAGGTGTGGTCTGGATCTAGTCACTGTCTGTTTATCCAAATAAGATTGGGGTTATCGACATCTCAACACAACTGTAAGTTACGGAGATCACACTTTTAATGCTTAGATGGAGAGACAGAACACATTCTATGCATTAGGTTCCTTTTTTACACCACAAGATAGAGTTCTGTGGACTTTGAGCTCCTGATTTATTCTCAGCTGGAGCAATAAACCTTAAGGAAATGTAATTCGAACCAGGGGAGATGCCCTTCCTAATACAGACACAGGAAACTACAAGACCCAGCATGCCTGAAGTCAGGAGGGGCCAGATAAATAGGAAAGCCTGTGAAAGTGTGGGGAACTGGGGAGATAGCCACTGGTGTGTGTGCGCGGAGGGGAAGGTCCTGCTGCAAAGAGAGAGAGTGAGCTTTGAGCCAAGGGTGTGATTAAAGACTTTGTGCTGCATTGGACCACAGCTTGTGGGTTCCAGAAGTGGGGAGATCAGCTGCATTATACTGGAGTGAGCGAGAGTCGGCGTGTCACTGGCTGTGGTGATTGGGTTCCACTCAGAGGCCTACCACTGAATTCACCAGGGACTCGCCAGAGCCCAACAGACTCAGACATGCTGATCACTCCTTACACCACAGGAGAGAGAGTGTACCATCAGAGTTCACTACTACAGCAATCCCATCATTCATCGGTGTGTTGTCACTTTCATTGTCATTGACACCTCCCATCTTCCCACAGCTGCATATATGGTCAGAATTCATGACAAATAATCATCCCCACATCTCCGGGTAACTCGTTCCTGGCCACCACTTCATCGGTGCTCTGAAGAGTTTATTGTCATTATTCTGACTCACCGTTTGCAGAGTTCTCTCCTCTCTTCTTTGTTCCCCTAAGCGTGCCAATGTCTTAAAAAGGCCCCAACATAGCCAGCAAAAGACTTCTTTTGCGCCTACATTTTTTTCTATTGAGCATAAGCTAGTCTATTTATATCTCTCATGCCTAAAGACAGGCCTAGGCCTAGCTTCCTACACCAAAGTGACTCTAGGCAACTTATCCACTATCTTTATTTGGTACCAACTCGTTGTTGCCCTTTGGCTGCTCAATTAGTGGGGAAAGCTAAAGTTTATGCTCGTTTAATTTGAATTTAAGGTAGCACTCTAACCTTATTATATAATATATTTATTGTTGTAAACCAGGCGTTCAAGGAGTTTAGAGGAAAAGGGGAGCAAGGAGACAAGGAGATAGGGTGTAGGTTGTTAAGATTGGTAGGGTCCAAGGACGGCTTTTTAAGTAGGGGGGTGACCATTGCATGTTTTACAGCATTGGGGAAGATGCCAGAGGTGAGGGTGAGATTGAAGATGTGGGTAAGAGAGTGTAGGCTGGAGTCAGAGGGCGACCGAAAGGAGTTTAGCAACTTCGTCTGTAGTAGCAGATTTGAATAAGGGGAGTGTCAGTTGTACCTGTTGACATGGGGTCTTAACTGGGGGAGATACCTGTAGAGTAGAGATTTCATCACGGATTGTATCAATCTTGTTTCTGAAGTGACTAGCAATCTCCTTATTAGTTGAAACCTTATTGAACCTTATTGATTGAAAATTTATAATAGTGTGAGCCGCAAAGAAGTATTTCTCATTGCTGTACTCTGCTTATATGAGGAATTTATTGTCAATATACTTTGTTACTGTATCACCCTCTAGCGTGTGCCACTAGTGTGAGAGTAGGAAAAAAGCATATTCTGGCCAGGAATAACCTGAGTTATTGAATTTGGCCAGGGATACCAGAGGCCAGGGCTGGATGACTCACCCTGGCAGCTCTCTGGTGCATCCCCCTGGTGTCTGGAAGGTTGGAGAACCTTCTAGAACTAGAGGGCGGGTGTTGAGGCGCTGCCATGAATACGTATGGGGCCTCAGCCAATCCCCAGAAGTGGGCTGGCAGGGGATTGAGAAAACTCCATAAATGGACATGGGCCAATCCAGCAGGGGATTTGGGTGGAAGATGGAGAAGCAGTGCTGAGGAGGGGGCTGTCGGTGGCCTTTGAGGGACCCCTCAGCGGGGGGGGGGGTTCTAGCTCAGGCCGAGTGCTCAGGAAAGCTGACTTGGAAGGATCCTAATACAGGAGGCAGTGGAAGGATTCACACCAGAGGCAGTGGGGAGAAACAAGGAGAGACAGTGTATAAATCAGCATGGTGCAGGGACATACAAGAGGAGAGACTGCCATCTGCAACAAGCCTCTTTTCAAGACCACGTAGTGTGCAAGTCTTCATCTAGCCTTGCCCTGGGAGGTCTCCATGTGTGTGATCCAGCCGGGCAGAACTGGGGCAGAAAGTCAGTCAGGAGTAGGGATGGGCGAACGGTTTGGCCCAAGCACAGGTTCGGGCCAAACTTTTGTTTGGTTGTCTGGCGAACAGCCGAACAAACAGGTCGTTCGACCGTTTGTTCGGCCCCCTGAACTGACCACAATGCATTGCGGAGCTGAACAGTGCATTGCAAGCCCTGATTGGCTGAAGCTTTCACTGCTTCAGCCAATCAGGGCAAAGAGCACTGTCAGAGTCATGATTTGACATGGTCATCATGACTTTATCCAATCATGGCTCATTCCCGCCCCACAGTATAAAAGTATTCTTTCAATGGCAATCATTTTCAGTGTGATTTCAACGTGGAGAGAGATAGAACAGGGCTATGTTCAGTGCCATCAGTTAGTGTGCTATACTGTGATATTTTGCTTCAATTTTCAGTGTAGAATATTAGTTTAGTGTCAGTCTAGTTAGGAGGATCATCATTCAGCTTTGCATAGTGTGCAGCTAGAGTAGGGACAGCTCAGATAGTTTCACTGTAGCGTAGAGAGACCGTGTCATTCATACATACATTAGTGTGGAGTAGGGACAGCTCATATAGTTTTAGTGTAGTGTAGTGTAGCAAAACCATGTCAGTAATCTTGAAATAAGTGTATAGCTAGAGTAGGGACAGTTCAGATAGCGTTGGTGTAGTGACGGTTGAACACCGTCTAACTGATTGCGAATTTAACGTCATTTACTTTTGTGTGCGTTACTGCCAGTTTAACGCCATATCGTTTTGTGTGCGTTACTGCCAGTTTAAGGCCATATAGTTTTGCGTGCGTTACTGCCAGTTTAAGGCCATATAGTTGTGTGTGTCACTGTACGTTTGGCGCATTATATTGCAGTATATTATAGTGTATCCGTGGAGTGTGTCTGTGTAGTGTGAGTACTCAAATTAAAGTGCATCAAACACCTCTTTACATTGATTAAAGTGCATCTACGTACAGATTTCAACTTCTTTACATTTGCTTATAAGCACTGCTCCCTTCCTCCCTCCCAATAATGTCTGAGAGGAGAGGCAGACATTCCCTTGGCATTGTAAGGGGTCCAGCAACAAATGTGTCCACAGGCAAAGGTGGACAGGTGGTCAGTCCTCTGGCAGGGCATCATTTCTTCTGTTTAGTGAGTTTGCCTGTGCTATCCAGCCACAGCATGCAGGTGTGAAGGAGGTGGTGGACTGGCTTACTAAACCTTACTCATCCTTCTTATCTTCTGTCACGCAAGTAGAGACAAGTGTGCAGTCCCCAGAGCGGATAAACCTGCCTCCTTTTCCACACCTATTCCAGCCCCAACATCAGCCATTGAGGAGTCAGCTGAGTTATTTGACCACAATGTCAGCCACTTGCTCCTTGATGATGCCCAGGCATTACTGGATACAGATGTAGGTAGACAGGAACATATGCCTAGAGAGAGAGGAACACTGGTAGACAAATTGGCATTCATGTTCCCCAAGCTGCAGCGTATTGCGATGATTGATGATGATGTCACTGATGCGACTTGGGTGCCAGATAGAGCAGAGGAGGAAAAACTGAAGGTGAGGCGGCACAACCCCAGAGGAGGCCGACATCAAGAAAGAGTAGAGAGCAGCCACCCTATTCCATCACAATCTCCCGGCCCACTCCCCAAAGCTCAGCTGTCTTGGCCTTTTTCAGCACATCTGCAGCAGATCGCTTTGTTGCCATCTGCAAATTGTGTCTCAGGCACATCAAACGTGGCAAAAACACCAACCATTTTGGGTACCACATGCTTAACAAGGCATTTTACGTCCAACCACTCAGTCCGTTGGCAAGAGCACCTGAAAGCCACACAAAAAGGGGTACAAATCTATCCCTCCGGCTCCTCCTTACCCACTTCAGTCTGCCCCTGCGATACCGAGTCATTACCTTTCAGCAGCCTCCACTGACAGGGATAATGGTCTAGCACAGTGTGTCCCAGGTCCTAGTAGCACATCTGTCAGCAACACACCACCAGCTGTAGACTGTAACTGGCAAATTTCTCTGCCCCATCTGCTGCAGCGGAAAAAAAAAAAAAAAAAAAAAAAAATACAGTCCCTGCCACCCACATACCCAGCGTCTGAATGCAAGCTTGTCAAAGCTGTTGGCTCTCCAACTTCTGCCTTTCAGCCTGGTGGATTCTGCCCCCTTCCATGAATTTGCACAAATGTGCTGTACCACAATGGCAGGTTCCCAGTCACTACTACTTTTCACATAAGGCCGTTCCACCTCTCCATCACGTGGAAGGGAATGTTCTGGCAGTCAGCCGTAAAATCCACCTTACTGCTGATACGTGGTTCAGGAAGCATTGGCAGGGACAATATATTTTGTTCACAGCACACTGGGCAACGCTGCTTGCAACTCGAAAGGATGCAGGACAGGGCTTGGTGCTGCAGCTTGTTGTGCTCCCACGTCTCCATACAGCTGGTGGCGATGATGGCAGATCTGTGAGCTCTACCCCCCTACTCCTCTGCCACTTCCTTGCCCTCCTCTGCAGAATTGTCCTATGAACATCAGGTACCCCCTAAGCGTTCAAAGGGCTATTCCCAGAGCCAGGCTAAAAAGGTGTCATGCAGTGCTTCAGCTGGTGTGTTTAGGGGACAAGAACCACAGCGGGAGCAGAGATTCTTGCAGCTCTGCACATGTCTGGCACATGTCCTCAATTTGGTGGTTCAGCATTTCCTATGTACCTAGGGTTGCAAGATGTACTAAAACAGGCCAGAAGAGTCTGTAGCCATTTCAGGCAGTCATACACAGCCAGTGCTCGGTTGGCTGAAATTCAGCGGGAATTCCACCTGCCCGTAAACTGCTTGATTTGTGACATGCCCACCAGGTGGAACTCAACTTTGGGAATGCTGCAGCGGCTATACATGCAGCAGAGAGCCTTCAACGAGTATTTGTGCCAGTACTGCATGATGACAGGCTCAGGCCACCTCAGCTTTTTTACCCCCCACACCAATGGCTGATCATTAAGGATGCATCCACTGTATTGTCACCATTTGAGGAGGCCACAAGGATGATGAGCAGTGACAGTGTATGCATCAGTGACACAATCCCTGTTGTGTTCCTGCTGGAGCAGACTCTGCGTGGCATTATGGACAGGGCACTGGAAGCAGAGCAGCAGGAGGAAGAGGACTTCCTTTCCTCTCAAGGCCCACTTTATCCAGACACCATCATTCCCATGTCACAGGAGGAGGAGAGAGGGGAGGAGGATGAGGAGGATAATTCTGGCACTTTCATAAGCTTCGAAGAAGAGGAAGACATGCGTCAGTCTGTAAGCGATGGCTTTCCAACCCCAGGACCCTTGGGAGTAGTACATGGCTGGGAGGAGGAAGTGCCAGATGCTGTCATCCTAAATGACCCAGAGGAGTCTGCTTCTCAAGCCTCGGCAAATTTGAGGCACATGGGCAACCTCATGCTTCAAAGCCTGCAAAGGGACCCAAGAATACGTGGCATAAAGGAGAAGGATGATTACTGGTTAGCAACCCTCCTTGACCACCGCTATAAGGGGAAGGTCTCAGAACTCATACCGTCCCCACAGAGAGTGTAGAAGATAAAAATATCTTGAGGACACGTTAAAAAGGATTTTATTGAACATTTTTCCTGACTCCAGTAGGTTGTAGCGTGGTAGAAAACATTGTTTTGAGTCTTCTGTTGGTCAAGAGAGGAACGTTGGCGAAGGCGTCCGCCCAAGTGAGGCATTTTGGAATTTTTCAAGTCCTCGCCAACAAGGGCTGTCAGCTTCCACATCCCATCTGCATCACATGGTGGACGATTACCTTAGGGCTAAAAAAGAGATGGAAAGCTTTCCAGCTGACGATCCACTGACTTACTGGGTCATGAGAATAGATCACTGGCCAGAACTTGCCCAGTATGCTTTTGAGTTGTTGGGCTGCCCTGCATCCAGCGTGCTTTCAGAATGGGCATTCAGTGCTGCAGGAGGTTTCGTTACTGATCATAGAATGCGTCTGTCAGACTCCGTGGACCGTTTGACTTTCATAAAAATGAATCAGTCCTGGATTACCAGCTATGAAGCCCCAGATGCCGATGTCACTGAACAAAACTTTTTGGGATGTGGAATCTCTACAGGACTTCGAGGCGGCCTAGCTTTGAGGGCGTTCAATCATTTCATCTGGAAGAATGTTTTTGGTATAGGTTTCATGGGCACAATTAACACCCAAAGACCAATTTTCAGCACCTGTTTGACAGGTGCATATCATTGCAATTTTTTACAGCAAGGCCAATTCTTGCTTTCAACAAGATTACCTCTATAGGATTACGGTGGGAAGGCGCCACTGACACCTAAAAGACCAATTTTTACGCACCCATTACTTCTATCCAAAGTCACACCAGAATGTATCCAAAAAAATCTCTAAATCTTGTTCCCAGTGCACTACTTTGTGGCCTCATCATACACACTGGCTCCCCACCTGTTGCTGAGCAAAATAAAAGCAGCTTGCAGGGAAAATTTCATTTTTTTTGGCTTTATAAATTTAATTATTGTTGCAGCAGATTCCAGACATGGTACAGATCTGCCACTTTACATGTAGACTAATGGGACCCCCCAGGCACTATATTGGATGGAATTTTTCATTTTTATGCTTTCACTTTAAATAAATAAATCACTGTTCATTTAAAAATGATGTTTTTAACAAACTTTTTTTTTTATTGATACATGTCCCCCAGAGCAGAATCCGGACCCCTTTAACCATTGTAAGCCCCATTACTTGCATATAAGCCTTCAAAATGGGCAATTTTAATTTTTGACATTCGGGACTTGAATTTAATGGGGTTCGTTATTCGGGTCCTAACTTTTGCTGTGTTCGAAAGTTCTGGTGTGAACCGAACAGGGGTCCGTTCGGCCCATCCCTAGTCAGAAGGACTTGGAGGAAGATCAGCCAGGTGGACTAGCATTTTCTGCAAGCAAGTGGAGCTGGGATCAGTGGGCACAGGAAAGCAGAAGGAAGAATGTGATGCTGTTGACTCACATTGCACTACTTTGTCAAGGGACTGAGAGTTCCTGCCTGTAACGAGCCTTTAATTAAACTGGCAACACCCTGCTAGTTCCCACAGGAGTGAGCAGTGGGTGCTGTAAAAAACCAAGTTTGTGCAGGAGGAAGGAAGAAGGACTTTTGTAACTAGGGAGGAACTGTCCCTTTGTTCATAGTTCTGGACATTTTTCAAGTTGGGCATCCCATAATTCCCTACCCCATCCAAGATACCAACCCCCAATAAAACATAAAAAACAAGCCAAGGATTGTTTTCTGCGCTGGATTGAAGAAGGTGCTGTGTGACTGGCTGTGCAGCAGTGGGTACCCGGGACACTAGCGACCCCTATGGGGGTAGTGTTACATTACCTTACCACAGGGTCTCGAGTCTCATTTCAGGGTGACCCTGGGCATTAAAACAAAAGCTACCAATCTTCACTAATTGATGCGTATGCCCTGAGGTGTCAGTGGAGCTGAGGTCAAAAAATCGAGGCAAGAACAGAGAATCCAATTCTATTAAAAAAAAAAAAAAAAACACACACACCACACTATTCCCAACATATAGACTGAAGGCATAACAGGAGGTTAACACTGTGATAAGGGATAGACTAGAGGATACCAGAAGAACATTAGTACCACACACGTCTTTCACGCCTATAGAGTAACTGGTTGCAACATTAGATCAAAAATGAGTGCTAGCTTGCCCTAAAAAACAATACATAAATGTTTTAAACTTCTGTAACATCAGAAAATATACCTAGGAAGTCCTTCAAGAGGTTAATATTGTGGTACAAGAGTTATCACATGAACCCTGGCCAGATAAACAGGCCTCCCTCACCCAGGTTCCAAGTGATGCATCTCCCCTGGCTAGAAGAAACAGTTAACTGACCAGTTCAGCTGAAGACTTCTACATACTGTAACCACGTGGACTGCCCTTTTGAAAAAATAACGGCGAAAGGGTGGACGGTCTGCGTGAAATTACGTACATGTACCTGATCCTGCATTTATGGGTAGGGGCACACGCGCCTGCCACGCCATCGGTGTTGTGGTTCAGTACAGCAGAAGCTGGTCAGCAGGTCCCGGCCAATAATTTATGGCCGAGACCTGCTGATTGGCTTGAGTCACAGTACACAGAGCAGTGATGTGGCTGTTTTTTTCTCCCTGCAAAACAGGGAGAAAAAACAACCACATCAGTTAGTTAAAGCAGCACACATTACACACACATTGATTGCCCCTAGATGTTAACCCCTTCTCACCCAGTGTGATTAGTACAGTGACAGTATACAGTATTATCACTGGTGAGGTCAGTTTCCACCCAGTGTCAGATTTTTTTTAAGTCTTTTTCATTTATACAATAATTAAAAAAAAAAAAAAATATCACAATGGTTATAAAATACCACCAAAGGAAAACCATGATAGAATTGCATGACTGCACAATTGTCAGTTAAAGTAGCGCAGTGCCAAATAGCAAAAATGCTTTGGTCATGAAGGGGGTAAAACCTTCTGGAGCAGAAGTGGTTTAAAGTACTTTTGGTAATACGTTTCCTGTTCTTGTTGGTGGAGGTGCTGTCCTGGAAGGCGATTTGGGAAAAAAAATATTCTAAATGTAGCACCCTGGTGTTTAAGCAGGGTTGCTCCTAAATTTACCAGCCAGGTATAGCTACTTTGGCTAATTGTTGAGGATCAACTGACTTCACTCTAAGTCTGTAATTGCTGCAATTTTCTGTTTTACCGCTAGGCCAGGTACCTGGTGGCATTAGATATGACAAGGGCAATGCAAGGGCAGATTATGGGTATATGGGGTATCCCAACCAATGGGCAGGGGTTTTCTTAAATCCCTTGGCCTGCTGGAAGAACCTATATATTTGGGTGGAGTCAGATGATCAGGGTTCTGTGCCACCTGGATGGCTGTCTGAGTGGATGTGTGTTGTATTGCCCGGGCTGCTAGGCCAGAGTTTGGGCCTATCCCAGGCACATCTGGCTGCTAGGTTGTCCGAGGGCCTATCCGGAAGTAAGAGAGGAGCACAGGGTTGGGATTGCAACTTGATGAAGTAAGTACAGGAGCAGTATTCTCACCAACCAGGGACGGTGAAGAATCGGGAAACTTCAGTGGGTCTCAAGCCAGGGACCCAGCCAGCGGAGGCGACGCTTGCAGAGCAGCCTTGTGTGTCAAGCCAGGGACTGAGCAGGCCAGCGGGATGAAGCTTAAGAAGTATCTTGAGTGCCAAGCTAGGGACCCAGCAGAGAGGCGGGGAGGACGCTTGAGGAAGATACCACTGTTAAGATTGGAGGGGCTCAAAGGGATACAGTGTCAGTGAATCATCTAGTCTAGTGAGAGATTGGGAGCTCAGTGGGCTGAAGAACTACAAGAAGTGATTGTAGTGGAAGTGAAGGAACTGTCATACTTTGTGTTAGGAACTGTTAAAGACTGTTGCCATAGGAGACATCATTCCTACACATGCAGGTGTGGTGTCTCGCTGGATGCCTTTCCCTGCATGGCTGTCCTCCTGTTGAAGTTTCGGAGTCTGCCAATTAATCTTGCAACTACCTCAGGGTGTCCTGGCCCTAACCCTCTCTCCAAAAGTTCTGTTAAGAGAAATAAAATCTCTTTTGCATTCAAGAAGTGTCTGGCGTACAATGGCTAACTACTTTGCACCCGCTATGCCTCACAACCCACCATATACAGAAGGATGTCAGCTATCTCTGGCTCTGGAGGTTCTCATTGGACTAAAGGAGGCCAGGGACCTTGCTACATAGAAATTTCAGCTTCTCAAAAAACCCACCACACCATAGTTACATGGTAGACGAGGGTGAAAAAAGTCCATCAAGTGCAACCTATCAATAGTCTCTAGACTTATCAAATCCTGACTAGAAATATCTTAATAGTAAAAAGAGAAGTGGCCACAAAAAGGCTGCGCGAGATCAGCAGCAATGAGATACAACAAAGGATAAAAAAAAAATAAAAATAAAAGTTTGCCTTTATTTAAAAAAAAAACAAAAACAACATTTTCAACCCACAGTGCACAGAACAAGCTAAATGGGCATTTACACTGGAGCGGTGCGCTTGCAGGACGTTAAAATAAGTTCTTAAAATAAGCAGCATCTTGCGTTCCTAAAGCGCCACTGCCCATTGAAATCAATGGGCGGCTCTGCCAAAACACCTGCAAAGTGCAGTGGGAGCGGTGATTTGCAGGCACTTTTAACCCTTTATTCAAAGGCTAGCGGGGTTAAAAGCGGCGCTTTACCGTAACGCCCCCGCGTCTCAGTGTGAAAGTGCCCTAAAAAGGAGAAACTTCAGTCTCTCCAGCGATTTTTTTTTTTTTTTTTTTTTTTAGCAACACTTATCTGTTGGGCAACGATTTCCTAGATTGGGATACTCCCCTACCCAGCAGATTCAGTGTTGTGCTGCTTTGATCTGCTGATCAGGTGCGTCAACCGGAGTCCCACACCGTCATCTTGGCAGCCGGCCAGTGATGATGTCCCCAGCTCTGTCCACCAGCCAATATGTGTCTCTACTTCTGCAGCCTCCATTGATATGTGGTGTAGAACCCCAGGAGACTGGGGCAGCAGGGACAGGTCATTCTCATCTAGGTGAGAATGGTGGTGGGTGGAGGCCAAGGCCTAACGTAAAAAAAGAAAACACACTCACAAAAAAAAAAAAAAAAAAAGACAATTTAAAATGTGTAGGGTAGCGACAGTGCACAGGGCTATAGTAGATCTGTGGGGAGAAGGTCCGTTTTAACAATAATTCTGTTTTTTATAAAAAGTTTCCTGTTTAGTCACACTTGTTGTGGCTCACAGTCTCTTGGTAGATCTAAAATGTGGTTCAGATGCTGTAAGAGGTTGCGGATCGCTGATACTTTGACAAGTAACAGAACCTTTTTATTAAAAGAGCATCAACAATGATGTAAGAGTGCCCATATGAACATATATCAGCAGCCATAACATTACCAGGCTGACAATTCCAGGAGGTTTACAACAATCAGTAACAACAGCTGAACTAATATTAGACAATAGCACCACACATGATTGATTAGTGCCAGGGAGATTGAAGGCTGAGGTTTCTTTTCTCCTTCTGTCCTGGTGATACCATTTAACCAGTTAGATAACCGTGCCTGAGCAGAGGAGACACGTTATCACATGGCACCAGAGCTTGAAGGGATATTTTAGGCTCTCCAATGACAGTTCACTAATGACAACGTTGGGCCCTCTGAGAGACCGTGCAGGTTAGCCATTAACATTTCGAGCACAAGAAATACTTATTAACGTTCCCAGCTGAGACAGGTTTCCCGGCTAAGATACAACAGCAAAAAATAAACCGAAGCCAGTATAAGTGGAATGGAGGGGACATAAGCCATATGTGTGTCAGAAGAATGTGACTTTCCCCCAGGGCAATACTGAAGTAAATAAGTACCGTTAATGTTCTGACCGGCAAGAAAATAATGAAGGACCTGAAGTTCTCAGGAGCCAAGCACGTAACAATTTTACTGACTTAAAGCTGAATTCCGGGCACAAAATCTTTAAATTTAAATAAATTCCTCAATAGCAACAACGGGTATAAATGTATTTTGTGTACACCAAATGCCTTTACAAACTCAGATATTACCTTGAAAACTAGCAGTGACATCATCAATGTGCTGTACATAGCCTGTACAGAGAGCAGAGCTGCGGGATGGACCCATCAGGCTCCACCCACTACAGGCTGACTGCAGAAAACTACAGGAGGAGACAAGACCAGCCACCCTGCACAAGGAGAGAGAACAGTAGTGACCAGTCTCTATGACATGAAGTTCCTGCACAGAGGATATGTTTTACACTGCATTACTGCACGGATGTGGAAGAAACACAAAGCACACCAAGATTCAAAAAAGAATACACATGACTCTTGTATCCAGTGGTTCTCAACTCCTGTCCTCAGGACCCACTAACGGGCCAGATTTTAAGTATTACCTTTGGGGAGATGCAGACTAGAATACTGCAATCACTGAGCAGCAAATTATATCACCTGTGATGTATTTCAGTTATCTTGCAAACCTGGCCTGTTAGTGGGCCCTAAAGACAGGATTTGAGAACCACCGATTTAGACAATATTTGCTTATCCCGACTTTCATCTTTAAAAAGGTCTATTTGAAAGACATTTATACAGTAGGCGGAAAAAGTCATTGTCTGGGTTATTGGAGCAAAATAAATAAATAACACATCACAGTTGTTCATTTGCAAAGCTCCCATCCATGAGGCTGAATTCCGATTGTTGTGTGTTTTACCACACAGTTATTGCGTAGTCCTTTTATAAAATTTAAATAGACTGCCAAGCACCTTATAGTTGTTTTTAATTTATGTTTTTATTAAATTTGTCAATGTAGACAGTGATGCACTGGGCAAAATAAGAACACGTGTAAATTAGAGCTACAATGTGCATATAGCTGCAGGCGAGTTTCTGATGGTCGACAGAGCAGAGTTTGCTGTTGGCAGAAGTGAACCATTTGATTTTCGGCACCCAAAGAGGAAAGACCCATCCCTGACAACACCTAACTTTCTACTACAGGCTCAACGATGTTCAGAATATGTTTTAGTTTTATCAGTTTTATCTTGCTGTGTGCCAATTTGCATGCAGCTGCCGCTAGGTTGTTCCTTTTGGCCGATTGTACAATTTAGGATCACATGAGATAAAAGCGATAGAGATATGTTCTAGTACAGTGCAGGTAGTGAACTATTTATTTATACACAAAACTCAGGAATGTAAAGAGAAGACAACAGTACTTACACCTGTGGTGTCCCAAGCAATCTTGGTATGGGAGGATATTGCTTCATTCTGTGAAGAAAAAGGAAAAAAAGAATCAAAAGCACTACTTTGAGAATATTAATTATATATATTATACACACACACACACACACAAACACACACACACGGGTTGATTTACTAAAACTTCAAAATATGGTAAAACTGAGAAAGGTCTGGTGACCGGCTCCCGATCAGTACTTACAGCTAATAGCGGAGAGCACTGATCAAAGTATTCTGGTGGGGGGGTCAACACAATAGCGTAGCAGGGGAGATCGCTATACTAAAGTCAGATAGTTAGTACAGCGGCTGGGTTGAACAAAAACACACACACCACACTAGTAGTGTGTACCAGGCTTTCTCTGACCCACCCATGCTCACCGCCCCCTGCAGCTCTGTTGCCCTGCAGTCTTAACATTGTTGGATGGTATTGGAGCTTACACAAAATTAAAAAGTGGAACTTTTTTTTTTCCTCCCACTGCTTAAAAAAAAAAAAAAATAAATAAATATTAATAATCTTCTTCCTACTTATTGTCTCCATGCTCAAGCGCTGTCTCCAGCTTTTTCCTCACAGTCCTCTTCAGGCAGAATAGGAGTTATGTCATTCTGCCCATTTTCTGTGATCCTGGTCTTTCATTTGCACAACCTCAACCTCAACCCTTTTGAGACCAGGGCCTGGTAAATTCTTACAAAACCTTCATTGTGCCAAAAACAGGAATACAAAATATGTATTGAACTGCTGGAAGCTTCTGGACGAGGCTGGGTGTCATTGTGAAGGGGGTGGAGGCAATGCTGTATCTTGGCCTAGGGCGGCACCAAAAAAAAAAAAAAACATGACCACCATCAAATGGAACATTAGTTGGGCAGGTCCCCATCCCCTGTGTTCCCCCTGGGATAAGTGGCACCGACAGCCAAGAGCGATACTTGTGTGGTCAGATCACCAATGTATGTCCAATAATCCACAAATAAGGATTTAGCACAACCCTGGCCTAATGTGATGTCATTTAGGGGTATATTAGCAGGTGAATATGAGCATTTCCAACACAACAAAGTGCCTTTCTTGTCACTTAGCATTGGCATTTTTTCTGACATCAGTTTGAGATGTTTCAGTGATCATTCAGAATCCATTGACAGGTGCACTTGACCTCCTTCTGACCTGCATATACCTATGCTTCATGCAGAGTTTGCATTCCAATAGACTTGAGGTGGAGCTCTAAGAGGAAAAGGTGGGGCCTAAAGAGGAAGGGGTGTGGTTTACAGATGACAGGGTGGGTCTTTAATAGGAAAGAGTGTGGCCTTGACAGGAAGGAGTGTGCCATATTTAAATTAGGAGGTGCACGGTTTAGTCAGGCCTAGGGCAGCACAGTGGCTTACAGTAAGTGTAGTGGCTTACAGTAAGAGACTCTGCAGCAGACTTGATGACCCTGTGGGGAGGGGAGATGAGCTTTCTGGAGGAAGCTGGGGGGCAATGTGGAACACTGTTGGAGGTTTGGGCACTGTGGGAGGCTGGGCGGCACTGTGAATGTTGAGGGTTCTCTGGGGGCCTGGGGGAAATGTGAGCCACTATAGGAGGTTGGACACTATGGGATAGGAGAAGCATTGTGGGAGGTTAGGGGGATCTGCAGCTGGCTGGAGGCCTAGGACAATAGAGGCTGCAGCCCAGCAGTGGACTAGTGGACTACAGCCTTGTAGTTGAGAATACTTGTTCTAGAGGGCATGTCCTCAGACAGGCTGGGCTCACAATTCTCCAGGGCCGAGTGGCCAATTACATCATTACATGAGGAATACACCCCCCCCCCCCCCCCCCCGTTTCCAGACTGGTAAGGAAACTGCAGGAAAAGAGTAAGTATGGGGTTTAATAAAAAATACTGAAGGGGGAGGTGAGTGGCAGGAGTGAAAATCATGGAGATCCATTTTTATGCTTTGCCTTCCCCCTCATGTGACAGAGATCAAGCTTGGTGATTTTCTGCTAGGAACAATTGGGAAGCATCATTGGGAAGGTGGGGTACATGCTCTTCCATACCTGGAAACACTGAGCATTTTGCAGCTTTTCCAGTAAAGCAAGCGAGTGATCGGGGAACGCAAGGCATGTGAATAGAGGTGGGTTTTGGGCATGGCTTTAGAGAGATCCTGTCACTCTTCCATGAACAGACCAAGTGACTTTTTAACCACTTCCGTACCGCCTTCCTCACATTTACTGTGGCAAGGAGTTTGCCACAGACTGCGTGAAACGACGTACCTGTACATCACTTTGTGCAGTAGCCTCGGGCGGCGCGAGTGCGCTGATTAGCCAGAGGGGGAGCCAAGCAGCAGGCTCCCCAGAGAGGCAGAACGGCAGCCTGCTTATGTAAACAAGCTAGATCGCCGTTCTGACCGGGGAGAACATAGAGATCTTGTGTTCCTGCTAAGCAGGAACATGGATCTCTGTATTCTCTCATCGGAGCAATCCCCACTCAGTTAGTAAGCAACCCCTAGGGACACACTTAACCCTTTGATCACCCCTGGTGTTAACCCCTTCCTTGCCAGTGTCATTAGTACAGTAACAATGCATATTTTCAGCACTGATCACTGTATTAGTGTCACTGGTCACCAAAAATATATGTTGGGAAAAAAAAAAAAAAAAAAAAAGGGAAGAAGAGAGATGATCACCACCATTACTAGTAAAAAATTAATTAAAAAAGTTAGACTTTCCGGTGACGGTATTTCTACGAGCCTTTCAGGACAGCACCTTGAACCTCTGAACAGGAAACACTGCGTGACAACACCCCTTAAAAATCAGCTGCTTCCACCATGCCATCAGTTGTTAGCGAGAATTCCTCCGACATGCTGGACGATATAAACAGGACAATTACTGAGCCCAATGATTATAAACATATACATAAAATAACCTAGGCAGGGAAATAGGCTGCTGTCCTGAAAGGCTTGTAGAAATACCATCACCGGTAAGTAGAACTAAGCTTTTCTCCCTTCGCCTTTCAGGACAGCACCTTGGAGATAACCAAAAACTTCAGGGTGGGACCACTGCTTGTAAAAACCTTCCTGCCAAAAGGACTGCTCTTAGGCCTGACAGTTGATCCATCCTGTAGTGCCTTATGAAGGTTGAAAAACTGGACCACGTGGCAGCCTTGCATATCTGCACTGGTGATTGCCCCGGCCCTCTCTGCCACGAAGCCGCCACTGCCCGTTTAAAATTAGGCAATTTACCCTCTCGAGGCTCTAATCTTAAGGACAGGTATGCCTCTTTATTCCCCCGTTTTAACCACCTTCCTAGGGTACTTTTGGAAGCCTCATTCTCTTTGTGACTTCCTTCCATTAGGACAAAAAGAGAAGATGTCTTTCTGAGATTCTTCGTAAATTCCAATACTTAGGAGGCACCTTCTGACGTCCAGAGCATGGAAGGCTTCTTTCTCCCGGCCCAGAAGGCATGGGACAGAAAGTAGAGAGTATGATCTCCTGTGTGCAGTGTAAAACCGAAGACACCTTAGGGAGGAAGGCTGGATCTTTCTTCAGCACTATCCTGTCCGGGAGACATCTCATAAAGGGCTCCTTGATTGATAATGCCTGTATTTCACTGACCAGGAGAATTGTTTTAAGGGTTAGGAATCTTAAAGATGTCTCTTCTAGAGGATAAAAGATGATTTAGTATGTCCCTGAAGAACCAAAGATAAATCCCACTTGGGAGAACTAAGAGGCCTAGGCCTAATTTTTGCCACAGCCTTAAAAAAAAATCTGACTATCAAGTGTTCCCTTGACAGGGTTTTTTCCAAAAAAATAATAATAATAAATGATAATGCAGCTACCTGCGTCTTGAGTACTTGCTGCTAAACCTTGCTGGAGAAATTCTAAACTGAAATAGTGCTGACGAAATTAAAGTTCTGGCTGGAACACCAGGAATTGTAACACTTCCAGACTTTGAAGTAAATAGCCCTGGCGACCTTCTTCCTATTTGCAAGAATGGTGTTAAGTTTTCTTAGCCCCATTTTTCTTAAAATTTCTTCCTCAGAAACCAGGCGGTTAGATTGAGGTACACTGGATCTGGATGGAGAATCTAACCCTGACCCAGAATGTCCTCCCTGATTGGTAATCTCCAGGGAGGTTTTTCTGAGAGATTCAATAGGGTAGAGAACCAGGGTCTCTTTGGCCAATAGGGAGCAATTAGGATCAGATCTGTGGACTCTGTTCCGAATCTTGTCAACACTCTTGGTATTAGCTGAAACGGGGGGGGGGGGGGGGGGGGGGGGGGGGGGGAGCGCAAGACAGAGGGAAGCCCCAGCTAATGCGTCTATTCCCAGCGCTTGATCCTGTCTCTGGAGAGAGAAGGCGGCTGATGTTTTTGCACTTATTTGGTTTGCAAAGAGGTCCATCTGAGGAAGGCCCCAACTCTTGGTGATCGCCTCGAATAAACTCTTGGTTTAACGACCATTCTACCTCCCTTACTTCCCTTCTTCTGAGAAGGTCCGCTAGGGTGTTTTCCGCACCCTTCAGAATGGACTGCGGACAGTGGGGTTGATTTACTAAAGGCAAATAGACTGTGCACTTTGCAAAGTGCAGTTGCTCCAGAGCTTTGTAAATGAGGTAAGGCTTCACTTGGCAAAGATTACCCAATCACATGCAAGGAAAATTTAAAAAAAAATGCATTTTTGCTTGCACATGATTGGATGATGGACGTCAGCAGAGCTTCTGCTCATTTACTAAGCTCTGGAGCAAGAGCACTTGCAGTCTTTTTGCCTTTCAACCCCATAGAGTCCAAATTGTCCTCTGCTCAACTCAGTATTTGATGAGCTAGTTCCATCAGGGTCTTGCTCCTTGTGCCCCCCTGCTTTGTTAGGTAAAATACTGCCGTCATATTGTCCGACAACACCTGGACATGCTGTTCTTTTAGGACCTGCTGGAAGAATAGGAGGCTTAGATGGATAGCCTTTAATTCCCTCCAATTTGAGGACCTTCTTGGCTCTGGCTTGTACCAAACTCCCTGTGTATTCTGCTCTTCAGGGTGAGCACCCCACCCCCATGCGCTCTCATCTGTGGTTACTCTCCGTGTTACTGTCCAGGGAAGTCCTTTTGAGATGTTCTTTTGGTCTCTCCACCACCACCAAAGTGACCTTTTTGCCCTTGTTCCTATTTTGAACTTCTTTTCCAGAGGATCCTGGTGTGTCCAATTCAGTAGAATGTCTGCCTGCAGACATCGAGCATGTAGCCTGGCCCACTGCACTGAAGGGATTGCTGCGGTTAACAGACCTAAAACGGACATGGCTTCCCTTACTGAAACCTGCATGCTGGTTTGAAGTGTTCTTAGAGCCCACTGCATTTTTTCTACCTTCTCCTGTGGGAGGAAAATTCTTTGCTCTACTGAATCTATTTCGTATCCCAGAAACCTCACTCGTTGAGATGGTAACAGATTTGATTTCTGGAGATTCAGAAGCCACCATAGGCTGTTTAGATGTCCCTGGGTTACTTGCAGATTGACCACTACCTGGTCTTTTATTTCTGCGAACAGAAGTAGATCGTCCAGAAATGGTACTATGGAGAACCCCCTCAGTCTCAGGGACTACAGAGCCTCTGCCAATACTTTCGTGAACACCCTGGGAGAGGCCGAAGGGCAGCGCCCTGAACTGAAGGTACCAACCCCCCCCCCCCCAATTGACTGCTAGTTGCAGGAATTTCTGTGATGTAGCTGCAATTGGTATATGGTGATAAGCATTTCTCAGGTCAATGGATGCCATGTAACAGTTGGGGGTGAGTACATTTTTCACAGAGAATATCGTGTCCATCCGGATCCTTTTGTACTTTATAGATTGGTTCAGAATCTTCAGGTTGAGAATCAGATGAAATTTCCCAGAAGGTTTTTTGACCAAGAAAATATGGGAGTAAAAACCCCTCCCTTCTTGGTCCTTCGGGAATTGGGAAATAACACCCTGTTGCATCAGTTCTCTCAGAAGTGACATCGTCAGGGCTTTTTCCTTATCCCTTAGAAGGTTTGTAATGCAAAATCAACTTGGGGGTGTCTGAGAATTCTAGCCGATATCCTTGACTGATTATATTCAGAACAAACAGGCTTTTTGTTGCCTTTTCCCAACCTGGCAGGAAAGCCTGTAACCTCCCGCCTACTGGTAGATGGTTGTCATGTCTTTTTTGAGGTTTGCTTGGGGGATCTAAAGAGCATCCCTCCTCTGCCTCTCCCTTTGAGGATTCCAGGGTCTTTTCTGGGTCCAATCTTTTTCTTTATGGGCTTGCTGAAAAGATCTAAAATTCTTCCTTTGCTGCACCACTTTCTTTTTCTGCGAAAAGGCCTTCTTATCCGCCGTTCTATAAAGGACAGTTTCTTATTCTGGTCCAAACATCAGATCTCCTGTAAAGGGAATTCTGCACAACTTTACCTTTGAAGCAGAGACCCCTGACCAGGTCTTAAGCCAAAGAGCCCTCCTAGCTAAATTAACTAGGGCTGAAGACCTGGCCGACATTCAGTCCATTGAGACACTTGGGAGAAGGCGGCATCAATTTTTGCCCTTTTATTCCATACCAATGCTTCATCCTCCTCAAAAGGAAACCTTCTTTTGAGGACTCTAGAGAAAAAAAAAAAAAAAAAAAAAACTGTCCTCTTTCTGGATCCTTCCATTCCTTCCTAATTGTATCGGTCAGGACTTTATGGACAGGAAAAACTCTATGTTGTGTCTATGTAGTAGCCCCTGGTACATTTTGGCATGTAATGACAGCTGGGCTTTCTCTTCTTGAATTTCTAAAGTGGTATAGACCACTTTTAGTAAGTCATCCACTTCTTCTAGCGTTAGTTTATATCTAGACGTTCTCGTCTCCTCTTCCTCTGAGTCAATTGTTGAGGGGGGAATACTCTCTCTCTTCCAATTAGTCATGAAGTGGTAGGAGAAAGACTGGACTGGAAGCTCCATTCCTGGCTGGAACTCTGGCCCTGTTTTTTCATAAGGGAACGTACCGTCCCTAGGGTCTCTGCCAATTCCTTTCTCACGGAGGAAAAGAGCTCCTTACACTCCTGTGTGGACTCTTCCCTTACTAAACCAGCGATGCAAGATCTGCAAATCGGTTTGGGCTATGAGTCCCTTAATGGGTTTTTGCATAAAGGGAATTTTCTTCCTGCAGTTCTGTTTTGGCGGTGGCTTTCTATAAGACAGAAACAACCCCCATACCTCTATTAGGATGAGATACTGCTGTAAGTAGAGAGACAAGAAACAGTGCCCAAAGCATACGCTCCACCGTGCCCCAGAGTCTCTCTCCATGCTGAACTGCTAATAGAACGTATCATCCTTGCAGACAGCTGCGGGCTCTAACCATCATCAAAAAAACAAATCACCCAGTGAAGAAAGGATAGAGGTGCCTCTGCACCTCTCCTACCTGGGCCTGACCGGGAACCTGGGCGCCTGCATCCGCCATCACTGCTGACGACTTTGTCTCCTCCATCCCGAGCACCGCAGCGGCTGTCTGTGTGTCTCCTTAAATACAGCTCCTCTGGCATCCATTGCTCAATAGCGGAAGGAACCCGGCCAGATGATCTGCCCCTTCCTCCTGCATTCCAACAGCCAGAACTACATGCTGCTACGCTCCGCCAGAAGTCTCCGCCCCCAGGAATAACGTCACACGCCATCCGGGACTCAGCGCCGACATGCCAAGACCTGGCACACACGCCAGGTCTTGGTCATGCAGCGTTTCCTGTTCAGAGGTGGAGCTATGCTCTCTCCAAGGTGCTGTCAAGAAAAGGTGAAGGGAGAAACATTCCATAAAAATATCCCATCAATTGTATTGGAATTTTTTTTACCAAGAATATGTAGCAGAATACATATTGGCCTAAATTGATGAAGAAATTTTGTTTAGAACACAAAAAGTCAAAATTGCAGAGGGCAGAGATGATCAAATACCACCAAAAGAAATCTCTGTTTGTGGGAAAAAAAAAAAAAAAGGACAATTTTATCTGGTTACAGCGTTCCACGATCATGCAATTGTCAGTTAAAGTAACGCAATGCCGTATTGCAAAAAATGGCCTGGTCATGAAGGGGGTAAAACCTTCCGGGGCTGTAGTGGTTAAAGAAAAGGCTCTACTAAACATAATTTGTAAATAAATTGATAACATACCCAGGTAGTTTCAGACAAAATAGTGCGGAAAGAAAACAAAAAAACAAAAAAACAAAAAACAAAAACAGATTAAAGCCAAAAACTATGAGAGAATACTTATGCCATGATGCTAACATTAAGTACTTCACTTTCAACCTCTTCCTGCCCAAGGTACGTCATATGACGTCCTTGACTTTGTACGGGTATATCTGAATGATGCCTGCAGCTACAGGCATCATTCAGATATCGGCTTTTTCATTCCCTACACCACAAGAATGATCATATCGGCTGTTCTGCCGCTTGATCGTTCTTACGGGCGGCGAGAGGGGATGCCCCCCTTCTCCCTCCGGTGCTTCTACCGACTCACTGCTTTCATCGGTGAGTCGGAGACAGGACCTGCCGGCCCCGGATGGTGACCATAGAGATTTCCCGCGGACCAGATGGTCACCAGAGTCTCTATGATTGTTCTGAGGCCGCTCGCGATGTTATGACGTCACGCCCAGGCCTCTGCATTCAAGCAAATGGCGCCGCCTCGGCTGGGAAGTCGAGATTGTTTATTTATTTATTTTTTTTTTTATTTCAGGCTTCCCAGCCTAGAGGTGAGATGTGGGGTCTTATTGACCCCATATCTCACTGTAAAGAGGACCGATTATGCCATATTCCTATTACAAGAGATGTTTACATTCCTTGCAATAGGAATAAAAGTGTCAAACTAAAAAAAGAAAAAGCAACATTAACAATTAAAAAAAAAAAAAGAAATTAAAGCGCCCCTGTCCCCGTGTGCTTGGACACAGAAGCGAACGCATACGCCCACATATGAAAAACTGTATTAAAACCACACATGAGATATTGCTGCGAACGTTAGAGCGAGAGCAATAATTCTAGTCCTAGACCTCCTCTGTAACTCAAAACATGTAACCAGTAAAAAAAATAAAAAAATAAAATAATAATAATAATAATAATTAAATTGTCACCTATGGGGATTTTTAAGTACCGAAGTTTGGCGCCATTCCATGAGCGTGTGCAATTTTGAAGCGCGACATGTTAGGTTTACTCGGCGTAACTTCATCTTTCACATTATGCAAAAAAATTGGGCTAACCAATTTTTTTTTTTAAAGCATGAAACCCCAAAAAAAGTTTGAAAAATTGCAACGACCATCATTGTATTCTCTAGGGTCTTTGCTTAAAGAACATTTATAATGATTGGGGGGTTCTATGTAATTTTCTAGCAAAAAAAAATGATGAATTTTACATGTTGGTGAGAAATGTCAGAATTGGCCTGAATGGGACGTGGTTAATGTGTTTTTATGAACAACCAAAATGATTTTCCCACTAATGATTTTTCTACGTGCCAGAATATTTCCAGAACAACCAGCAGAGGGCAAATTTCACTCAAATATAAAAAGATTTCCCAGGATGAATTACCCACACATAATAGTACGCAATGGTATAGGTGTTCCCTGATTCTTACAGTACATAATACTCTGTGATGGCATAAGTGTTCTCTGACTGTCATATTATGCAATGTGATGGTATGTGTGTTCTTTGACTCTTACATAATACTCTGTGATGGTATATGCGTTCTCTGACTGACTAGCATGTGACATTACGTGATGGTATATGATATTATAGCTGTGTGCTGTGCATAGAACATGATGGCTGTTGGTGCAGAACAGAAGTTCTATTTTGTACTGCATTACAAATATCTTGTTACTTCTTGGAAAGTGCTCCGCCTTGTCCTGCTGGATATTAAATAAAGGAAAGTTTTCTGCATTCCAGAGTGCAGCATTTCTTTAACATGAAACAAGTAAAAAGACAAAATCATGTGTCGCCGTCTCTCCCCCCCCAGGTATCCATAACCTGTGACCTCAACACTGGACCCTTTAAGAGAAGATTTCTGATTTGTTCCTGGGAGTTACCGCACTGTACAGCTATTGAAGGGGAGTTGAAACTACGGTTTTGTTTTGGGTTGAGTTTGAAAGGGTAAAAACCTCTCACATTGTTCATGCCAGAACATTAACAGGTAATTAACCTTCATGGAGTATGTGGCCACCAATCCATGCCATGGCATCAGGGCAGCCACCAGAAATTGTGGGGCCCCTTACACAGCTTTAAGCCTGGGCCCCCCTGAGCCTGACCACCAAGTTCTTCAGTACCTGAGCCCCCCTCACACCTGTATGCTCTCAGCCACCCCCCCCCCCCCCCCCCACACACACACACACACACACACACACACACACACACACACACACCCCCCCCCCTCACTTGTACAACAGCCCTTACTTATACAGTGGTCCTCCTAGTCCCTGCTCTTGTTTCCACATGTGGCCGAGACACAGATAGGAGCGGCATTCCAGGATACAGTACACCGAGTACAGACAGCTTACACGAGGGGTGCACATGCAGGAAATGGCCAGAGGTGGCACAAAGAGCCCGATGTGAGCTCAGTGACACAGAGCAGCAGCTGCCGACTCACACACATACAGAAGCATTCACGGAGCTCCTCTGCACCCGCCCCTGCCTTCTCACATCCCCGCCAGTCAGCCAGGCCCATCCAGATGCTTGGACCCCTTACAAATACTATATAGTGATACCTCCTAACTTACATTACAAAAAGGCACATGTTATAGCACAATGTATGCAGGAAAGGGATGCACACCTGCCATGCCCCTAATTATACAAAGAAGCGATGCAAAAAAAAAAAAATGTAAATAAGGATTACAATAAGTGGTTTTAAAGGCTCAATATTTTTGTCTTAAAATGGTTGTAAAGCCTCAAGGTTTTTCACCTTAATGCATTCCATGCATTAAGGTGAAAAACCTTACGTGCTGCAGCTCCCTCCAGAACACCCCCCCCCCCCCTTTTTTTTTTTTACCTGAGCCTGATCCGATCCAACGATGTGCATGAGTACTGTCCACCGCTGTCTCCTCATTAGACAGATTGAAAGCAGGGCTATTGGCTCCCAATGCTGTCAAATTCAGTGACACAGGAGCAGGGGGTGGGGCTGAGTCCTGCTGTCTGTATCAATTGACGCAGCAGTGGCACTCGGGAGCGAGCCTGCACGGGTGCCCCCAGGGAAAGTGGCTTTCTGTGGGGGCACCCTTTGAAGAGGAGGAGGGGCCAGGAGCACTGGCAGGGCACCCAGAAGAACGGGATTGGGGCTGCTCTGTGCAAAATGATTGCACAGAGAAGGTAATTATAGGCATGTTTGTTTTTTTGTTTTTTTTAAATAAAAAAACAACACAATTACAAAATATTTACAACCCCCTTAAGGGTGAAAAACCTTCTGTGCTGCAGCTCCCCTGCCAGACCCTCCCCCCCACCTTTTTCTTGCCTGAGCCCGATCTGATCTAGCGATGTGCATGAGTGCAGCGGCTCCAGCCGCTGTCGCTCTCATTGGACATATTGAAAGCAGTCCCTGCTGCGGTCAATAAAATCCTGTGAGTTTGCAAGCCTGCACGGGTGCCCCCATGGAAAACCGCTTTCCGTGGGGGGCACCCGATGAAGAGGATGAGCCTGGAGCATCAGCGGGGGACCCCAGAAGAAAGAGGATCAGGGTTGCTCTGTGCAAAACTATTGCACAGAGCAGGTGAGAATAGGCATGTTTTTTTTTTGGATAAAAAAAAAAAAAACAAACAAACAAAACAAAATTGAAGTTTTATAGGCTGCAGAGGCACTTTTCCTGGCAGTTCGGCAGTGGTGCCCATTCAGTTTAATGGGCAGGAGCGATGAAGGAGCGGTGTATACTCCGCTCCAAAGATGCTGCTTGCAGGAGTTTTTTTTAACGTCCTGCAAGCGCACCGCTCCAGTGTGAAAGCCCTCGGGCCCTCATTATTCAGCCGCTAGCGGGGCCCTTTTAACCCCCAATAGTGGGGCGCTTTTGATCCCCGATAGCGGCCTAGGAAAGGGTTAATTGCGCCCAAAAAGCACAGAAGAGCTTTGCAGGTGCTCTGGCAGCGGTGCCCATCCATTTCAATGGGCAGGGCGGTGGAGGAGCAGTGTATCCTCCACCGCCCCAAAGATGCTACTTGCAGGACTTTTTCCAATGTCCTGCAAGCGCACCGCCCCAGTGTGAAAGCATTCGGGCTTGCACACTGGGGCTGCAGGAGAGGCGTTTTTCAAGCACTATTTTTAGCCCACAAGCGCCTGAAAATATGCCCCAGTGTGAAAGGGGTCTTAAAGGAGGAGAATTATACAAAAAAAAAAAAAAAGTTTTCGTTAAACCCACAAGTGCTTCTTTTTTTACCACTACTATTTCTTTATATTGGATTCTGAAATTTACAAATGCAGCAATTTAGAAATTGGATAAAAAGGTTTAGCACTGAGAAACCCTTTTTGAAAGATAAAACTGCATTTTATATACAACTTTATAGATCAGACCAAAACGAAGGACAAATGAGGAAAGAGGAACAGAGGGACATTGTTTTGTAGAGCAATGTAAAATAATGCATTTGGGTGGCAAAAATATGAATGCAATCAGGGCCGGATTTCCCACAAGGCCACCGAGGCCAGGCTTTGGGGCGGCAGTGGTGCAGGGGTGGCGCCGCATGCGCTGCCCGCAAATCGGCGCTGAAAATCCCCACTGTCTGTCACAGACAGTCATCAGACAGCTGGCATGAGCAGCACGCACACGCAGTGCCAGTGCTGCTTTTTATTTGATCAAGGAGCGGGCCGCGGGTGGTCGGGGTCTTGAGCTCCACTGACGCACTGGCCCCGCCCCTTGCTATGCTGCCTGCAAGCGTGATCGGACTCGGAGGAACAGAGGCCTCGGTAGGAGGAGTCTGACCATGGCGCGGAGTAGAGTGGGGTCAAGTGAAACTAGCAGCAGTAGTGTGGAGGAATTGATCAGATTCAGAGCTGAGCTGGCCAGGGGGACAAGGTAGGTCTTCTTTCTCCTCCCCTGGCTCCTGCACCCCATGTGTAGAACTGAAAAAGTAAAAATTTTTAAAATTTAATAGGCACACTGGCTGCATTTGATGGGCACACTGGCAGCGTTTGATGGCAGTGTGGCAGCGCTTGATGGGCACAGTGGCAGCGGAGCATTACCCTCCTCTGCACCGACTGTGCGGCCGGGAGCGGGGGTCTCTGAAACTGTGACTAGAGCTGGGCGATTTTCTCAAAAAAAAAAAAAATAAAAAAATAATCTGCGACTTTTTCCTGAGGAGCTGCGGGCAGGAGTTTTTAGGCGAGGCCGCGGCTTTGACCTAGTCCACTACGTCCGGCCTCACCTAAAAACTCCTGCCCACAGCTCCTCAGGACCAGCACTGTGTCAGCGCCAGTCCTGGTGAAAAAAAAAAAAAAGAAATCGATTTGCTGAAAATTTGAAATCGATTTGACCTCTCAACTCAATTCAAATCGATGTTTTCCCCAGCCCTACCAGTGATGCGACTCGTGACGTGAGAAGAAGAGACAAGTCACGAGAGTCAATTAAAGCCAGTTATTTTCAGTGTTCTCATGTGTGGAGATATGTTTTTAAATGATCTATTGTAGCAGTCATCGATAAAGGACGAGAATGGTGGTGTATGTATGTGTGGGGGTGCGGCATTGAAGGACCCGGCCTTGGGGCGGCAAAGGGAGTAAATCCGGGCCTGAATGCAATCTATACACTAGGGGGAGAACCTCTGGCTGAATCTAGGATGGAAAAGGACCTGGGCAACCTTGTGGACCATACCTCTACCTTTCAACCCTTTTTCTTCTTTCTCTTTCCTTTTCTCCACCTTACGATTAAATCTCATTATCAGAATTTATTTGACCTATATACACTCTACTTGTAAACAATATGTATAGTAGGTATAAATCATTTAAATACCTACAAAAGTAACTAAGGAAATGATATATATCTTTAATTTAGGTTTACGTGAACCCAATGTTTAATATTTGAAATTTCATGATATTTACCTATATAAACCCTACTGTAAAACAATGAGCTTACTTTATAGATCCTTGTAAACTTACTTTATGTATCTTTATAACATTGTATACTCAATAAACTTCTTTTGACAAGGAAAAGGACCTGGGGTCCTAGTAGATGATAGGCTCAGCAATGGCATGCAATGCCAAGCTGCTGCTAACAAAGCAAACAGAATATTGGCATGCATTAAAAAAGTGATTAACCACTAGAGATCCGCGCTATAGTCGAATGACGACCTGCTTTGCCGGGACTACGTCCATTGACGTTGTCCCGTGCACGAGCGGCGCGCTCTGTGATCAGCATGTCTATGAGATTCGCCTGATCATAGATCGGAGTAAGGGGTCGATCCCCACCCCTTACCACATGATCAGCTGTCAGCCAATGACAGCTGATCATGTGACATCAACAGAGCCGGTAATCGTCTATTTTTTCTCCTCGTGCTGACATCGTGAGGAGGAGAAAAAAAAAAAAAAAAAGACGATCACCGGCGGCCATTAGAGGGACAAAAGTCCCTCTCACGGCGAGCGCCACCAGATCATCAGTGTCCACCTGTGCCCTCTGCCAGTGCCACCTAGCAATAGGCAGCAGTGCCGCCTACCAGTGCCACCCATCAATGCCCACAATCAGTGCCTCAACAACATTGCTGCACATCAGTGCCCATCAGTGTCACCTACCAGTGCCACCCATCAGTGGTACCTATCAGTGCCACCCATCTGTGCCACCCATCAGTGGTACCTATCAGTGCCACCCAAGCGTGCCACCTTATCTGTGCCTATCCGTAAATCCTCAAAATTTTATAACAAACTATTAAACATGATTTTTTTTTTTTTCAAAAATTTTCCATCTTTTTTTGTTTGTTTAGCAAAAAATAAAAATCCCAGCTGTGATTAAATACCACCAAAGAAAGCTCTATTTGTGGGGAAAAAAAATGATAAAAATTTAATTTGGGTACAGCATTGTATGACCGCGCAATTGTCAAAGTGCCTCAGCGCTGAAAGCTGAAAATTGGTCTGGGCAGGAGGGGGGTTTAAGTGCCCAGTAAGCAAGTGGTTAAAGTGGTTGTAAACCCTTGGGTTCGTCTTTTATCTATAGGTAAGCCTAGAATAAGGCTTACCTATAGATAGTGGAAATATCTCCTAAACATGCGGCGATGTCGTCATCGGCGCATGCGCTGCGAAGAAACAGACCACCGTGCCGGTTCTTCCCCAGCGTGTGCCGTGACTGAAGGCCCCCGCGCGCATGTGACGTCGCGCGACTCTGGCCAGTCACAGAGCCGGAGTCCGTGGCCCCGGAAGGAAGAGGAGCGAAGATGGATGTGGCCTGCACAGAGGGCAGCGCAGGCTTCGTTGGCAGGTTAGTGTCATATAATGAGCTAGTACGCAATGCATACTAGCTTTTAATTTGCAGGCCTTTTGGGGAGCAAAAGAGGAAGTAAAAGCCATCTGGATTTACTTCCTCTTTAACTCCAAGGATAAAGCGATAATTCTCCCAATCTACAAGACTTTGGTCCGGCTGCACCTAGAGTATGAGGTCCAGTTCTGGGCACCAGTCCTCAGGAAGGATGTACTGGAAATGAAGCGAGTACAAAGAAGGGCAACAAAGCTAATAAGGGGTCTGGAGGATCTTAGTTATGAGGAAAGGTTGCGAGCACTGAACTTAATCTCTCTGGAGAAGAGACACTTGAGAGGGGATATGATTTCAATTTACAAATACCATACTGCTGACCCCACAATAGGGATAAAACTTTCGCGAAAGGGAGTTAAACAAGACACATGGCCACTCATTAAATTTAGAAGAAAAGAGGTTTAACCTTAAACTACGTAGAGGGTTCTTAAGCCTCGGTTCACACTGGGACGACCTGTCAGGCGACCTAGCCTCCTGACAAGTAGCGTCCCGTTCTGTACAATGGAACCGTAATAATCGGAGCAACGCAAGTCGCTCTGACTTAGAAAAAGGTTTCTGTACAACTTTGGGGGTGACTTGTATTGACTTCTATACAGAAGTTGTTTTGCAAGTTGCCGCTGAGTCGTGTCCAGGTCGCCTGAGGCAGTCGCGCTGCCTCAGTGTGAACCGACCCTTACTGTAAGAGCGGCAAGGATGTGGCACTCTCTTCCACAGGAGGTGGTCTCAACTATTAGAAAAGCACCTGAACGACCGCAACATACAGGGATATACAATGTAATACGGACATATAATCACACACATAGGTTGGACTTGATGGACTTGTGTCTTTTTTCAACCTCACCTACTATGCAACTATGTGAGATTCCTCTTTTACTAAAGAAGTAATACAAGTACTGCATAGGGCTTTTTTCCAATTTTCTCCCATCTTGGCTTTGCATGAGGGGCATTTCTTTTTTCCCGTGTCAGAGCTTTTGGCCCGAGAGAGAAAATACAAAGGGGAAAAAAACAGGGGACCCTTGGCGAGACCCAGTCTCTGCCTGTGGACCACCCCATAAGGTGCACTAAGAGGGGAAGAAACACAGCCTCCAGTGCCCAGACAGGCCCTCGCCACCAGGGGGAAAGAAAAAAGAAGACCGGAAACCCCAGGAAAGGAAACGGGCAGACTTAGTTAACTGCCCTCTGCCTGAGCCTTGCTGGTGCCGGTGCCTGTGCCTGTCCCCACTGCTGCAGATGCCTTGTCCTCCGTATTGGGTGTGCAGCGATCCACTTGTGGCTTTACACACCACTTCCGGACTCTCATAGCGCTGCTGCACTGGACCGGAAGAGGAAATTGGTGCCAGCTGCTGCCCTGCCTCCTCCGCCTGTGCCTGTCTGCCGGAGAGGACGCCGGGTGCAACCCATTAACTCGCTCATAGAACCATCACTTCCAGCATGGCTGAGACTCTACTCGGCCTCCTCAAAAATGGCGGTGGTGCCATTGCAACTACCACTCCTGGAAGCCTGGAGAAGGGTCACCGGACCACACGGCTCTCCCCGAGCACGTAGGACGAAAAGAGGAGCCCGTCCTTACCGCTGTAGAGACCCTGGTAAGGCGGGAGGGCTGGGGTCTTAGAAATAAGGTGGAAAAAAAGTGAGGAAACCCCTGTCTCTCAGGATCCCTCTAAGAGATAATGGCTCCCCCACAAAAGATATTCTCTCCGGGCCGAAGGGAAAACACAAAAACTGATGTGTGGGAGGGAGTTGCCTCCCTTTAAAGATCTTGTGGAAGGAGGTGTTTCCTATGGTCCAGTGGGTGGAGTCACGATCTCTCAGGTGCTGTCCTGAAAGATGCTTTGGTGCTGTCCTGAAAGATGCTTTGGGTATCGGTAAAAGGTATAAAATCAGTGGGAACTCAAGAATATGAAAATAAGGTCAGAATCAACAGTACAGTCAAAGTCAAGGGTCAAGAAAAGAAACACTGCCGCACACAACCACATAATTCAAAACAAAATACTCTAATAATTTTTATTTTTTATAGCGCCTTTAAAGGTGGCTTCTCAAAGCGCTTTAAAAGGAAAAAAAAAACAAAAAAAACAAAAAAAAACACACCTTTGCTGTGTACCCCAAAGACCATTTGTTACATTGATTTAAATCAATTTAAAAATACTCCCCTAAAACCTATGAACCCCCCATCCACCCTGCCACCCAGGAGACTCGCCTACATCCATAATCCTTCAAAATGTTGTCTGCAGCAATGCACATAAAATTACTCACGGTAGTACAAAAAAAGCTCTGGAGAGATGCACTAAAAAATACCATAAATGTCAAATCTACAGAATTTAAACAAACGAGCATTAAATATCACATAGTACCCAGTCTTTATAGCCAGGAATGGTACAACTTCTGTAAAGGAGATTGGACCTGTAAGAGATCCCAAATTCAAACAGAAGATCGTTGACACATTAATGCAAGAAGGTAATGAGTAGCTCAGTGTTTCTCAACTCCAGTCCTCAAGGTGCCCTAACAGGTCATGTTTTCAGGATTTCCCTCAGATGAAACAGCTGTGGTAATTACTAAGGCAGTGAAACTGATCAAATCACCTGTGCAAAATAATGGAAAGCCTGAAAACATGACCTATTGGGGCGCCTTGAGGACTGGAGTTGAGAAACACTGGAGTAGTTTATATAAAGATTATGTTTATAAAAAAAAAAAAAATTGCTCCAAAACTCTCCAAACTCTCTAAACAAACATCCAATTTAGCGTCCTTCAGACTTTAGGAGGGCTGGACATGGGCCAGTGGGAGTAAACAATACTTTATCTTTGGTGTCAGTGGGAAGACTAGTGCCTTAGGCCCCATACACACTATTAGATTTTCTGCAGATTATTGTTTTCAAATTTACCAAAACCATATAATATGAGGTCAAACCTTAAGAGTTTCAATTTGTATGCAATCAGGCAGGCCCTTGCACTACATGGTTTTGGTAAATCCGAAGACAACAATCTGCAAAAAATCTAGTAGTGTGTAAGGGGCTTTATCGATGTCTACCCATTGTTGGTGTTAGTTGGAGAAATATCAATATCTTTCTATCAATAGAAAGTAGGATAGACCACTAAAAAAGTAAGTTATATATCAGGGTCATAGAGCATACACATTGATATGAAAAAGAGTTTTTGCCCCATCGTTGGGGTCAGTGGGAGGAATTGTGCCCTTTCTATGGTGTCAGTGGGTGGAATAGTGAACCATCACTGGTGTCAATGGAAGGAATTGTGCCCCATCATTGGTGTCAGTGGGAATAATATTGCCCCATCGTTGGTGTCAGTGACAGAAGTTATGCCCCATTGTTGGTGTCAGTGGATGAAATGTTTACCCAAGGGCCACATCCGGCCCCAGGGCCACAGTTTGGAGACCTTTGCACTAGAACATCTCCATCTGTGTATTGCTGCTATAACATCCAGGTTTCCTACAAAACATATCTAACAATTGTGTCTTTATTTGTGATTGTTGACATTTGTATCATACAACGAAGATGTGTACAACTAAGATGTGTACAACCCCCCCCCCTACACACACACACACACTCTAAGGCCCTGTTTACACAGCGAGTCAGAGAGCAGCAAATATAGGCATTACTACCACCCCCTCTGACTACTCAGGAGCAAATTAACATGGCCAGCAGCCATGTCAGTACTAAGGATGAGCTCAGGCGTGTTCGCAAACAGCACATGCAGAGCTCGCCAGGACTAATCACAAGCAGTGAGACATTTCCTGATCTCTGCAGCCGCGCATCGGTACAATGTCTCACTGCTTGTGATTAGCGCTCCCCAGTGCCAACTTCCTGGCAGGCTCTGCACGTGCTGTTTGCGAATATGCCTGAGCTCACATCCTTAGTCAGTACACATCTACAACTGCACCGCCAGCTGCCAAACACACGGGAGGTGACATATTGCCTACAAGGTGTCAAATGCCTATAAAAAGCGATCCAGTGCAAATTGCTTTTCAGAGTAAAGCAACATGTGTAAACAAGCCCTAAAACATAAAAAAGGCTAAGTTTACACATCTGTGGTAAATCACTTTTCAGAGGCATTTGAGAGGCAGTCAAAGGTGATATTGCTCCCTCACCATCTTTTTCAACCATAAAAAACCCCTAAACACTGCATCCTAACTGGGGTTGCAGGGCAATTGCATTGCGGCCCTAGTCACTTGAATGGGTTGTGTTATTTCCCACTAAAGGTTAGGGGGTATCATTTTTTCTGCACTCTTTGCCCAAAGCATTGCTGCCCTGGCAAACGTACACCCCAGTTCAGCTGCCTTTGCAGTTTAAAGGGTACAGTCAGGGAGCAGTAAAAACACAGCTCAACTGTCTATTTTTATTGCATCCATTACTGCATAAACAAACACTATTACATTAAATAAACAAAACACACAACACCGACAACACACAAAAAGAAAAAAACAGAACACACATACAATACTACATCATAAAAAATGGGTTTCATCCTTGGCTGACAACCATTTGTATTTATGAAGACCATAGCAGAGTAAAAACCTGAGCAGCAAATCAGGAACATTAGAGTCCTGACTGAATCTGGTGGCAGGCGATCAGTTGTAGTGGGTTACTACACCTTGTAACATTTATTTTATATGGAAACATATGTTTTATCAGTACAATGTTGCTGAATAGACATGTGAACATATTAGAAATGTATGCAAGAAGATGATCAATCACACAATATCTTATTTATTTATCTATCTATAGCCATCCATCCATCCAACCAACCTGCTTGCTGCCTGTCACTTCCCTGGCCCATGAACATGTACGCTCTACTCAGCCAATGTTACATCTTTATGTCTATGGAAGAGGGAGGAGCTGCAAGACATTCCCTGTGCCAGTTTATGGAGGAGGAAAGAATTATTTGATGGTGCTAAACCCAAGACGGTCCGATCTGGTAATTGTCATCTCATGTCTGTCAGTACCTTTAGATGCTGCTAGTGAAACAATTGTCTCTGTTCTCTGCCTCTGGCCTGGTTGCTGTGAGCTGCAGTTGTCCCTCCTTCACTTTTTATCATGGCTACAAGCAAGATCTGTTCAGAGAAATATATAAAATATGTTAGAACAAGAAAATAGTTTATCACTGAGATGTCTCCTTGTACTTTGTACCATACATTTTGTGAGTGTTGGTAAAGATCTTCTGAAGTATTGACCATAAGCTCAACAATGGTGTGTACACATTGCAGGTAATTGTAGTGAGTGTGACTTCCTAGGAGCTGAGAATTGTTCATCACTAATTATCACAGCTGAGACCCAGAGCAGGTCTGGAGAACACTGGCAGTAAGTACTAGAAACATGCATTGTTTGTTTGAATTTATTGTTTCTTGGAAGTGGATTTCCTTACATCTGATGCATTGAAAAAAATTAAGGTATAATCAAATAGTTACATTTTGATACTGTTGAAAATCTTAAAACAGGGAAGATTAAAAAAAAAAAAAAAAAAAGTCAAACTGGAGATGAAAAATAGTTTGATACAATGTACTCTGTGCACACACCTGTAAAATTAACACTGAATGTGACCTGAGATTTTCACATCTGCAAGATTACTCCTTTTTAGATTTGATATGACAGTAGCTGAAATTGATTAATAAGAACTCCAAACACAGCAGATATCAGGCTCAGTTCACACTAGATGTGGTGCCAATTTGCACCGGATCTAAATCGCAAACCTGTTCATGCAAACTGATTGCGGAGTGTATGTTAAGTTAAGACACCCTACAATCCGTTTACAAAACAAAGTGCGATTTGCAGAATCGGATTGCATGGGTGTGAACACCCATGCGATCAGATTCTGGTGCTGACCAAAAAAAGTTTCCTGCACAAGTTTGGTCCGAATGCGATGCAAATTCAGCCATACAGTTTGGCTGAAAATCGCATGTAATCTGCACAGCAATGCGGTGCAAATCAAATGCAGTGTTTGGCATTGCACTTAGGGTTGCCACCTCATCCCTTTAAACCCGAACACATATTAATTACAGAGGTTCTGTGGCTGATTAAAGTGGTAATTAAACTCACTTGGTGCCTTATCTGCATTTAATTAGCCTCAGAACCTGTGTAATTCAAAGGTGTTCAGGTTTAAAGGGATGAGGTGGCAACTCTAATCGCACTAGTGTGAACCGGCCCTTATTGCAATGTGTGTATGCAAGGCAATGAGCTGCTTTGCAATTCATTCATTTTGATCAGCACCTGATGAACACAATACACTGCAGGTTGCAAATGTTAATGATCTGTGCACTGCATTAAGAAAGTGTAGTACACAGCATCTTTGTTGCTTTTAGGCTTATTTAAAACCGAGCCACTTTTCTTATTTTACCAAAAGTGTAGTTGACGCTTGAAATACATGTCCAGTAGAGGTTGCACGTTAGTCAATGTAAGTGGATGCAAACATGTTTGGGACAAACATAGATCTATACTTAGACAAAAAAAGTCACAAACAAAAAAAAAACTTAATGGGGCACTTGGTCTTTTTTCTGCCATTACTAGTCTATGTTAGATTCCGTAAATGCGCGCTCATAAATGCAACATACGTGCGAACCTGTCCTTCCTGTGTATCATAAACAATTGTCATATTTTTCATAAAAAGCCTTGGTAAACTCTCTGTTACAAAAAAAAAAGACTTGGTTGCATTTCAGTCCTGCTGATCTCTGACATCCGCTTCCTGTCTGCATGCGCCCCACCACTGGTTGCATGGCATTTCTCATAGCTGGTTTCCTAAGGCTCCTTTCACACTGGGGAGGTTTGCAGGCGCTATTTGCGCTGCAAACCGACCCGAAACAGCCCCTGCTGTCTCTCCAGTGTGAAAGCCCTGAGGGCTTTCACACTGGAGCGGTGCGTTAGCAGAATGGGAAAAAAGTCCTGCTAGCAGCACCGCTCCTGCCCATTGAAATCAGTGGGACAGCGCGGCTATACCGCCGGCAAAGCGCCACTGCAGAGGCGCTTTGCGGTGGTTTTTAACCCTTTCTCGGCTGCTAGCGGGGGAAAAACCGCTCCGCTAGCGGCCGAATACCGACAGTAAAGCGCTGCTAACAATAGGAGTGCTTTACCGCCACCGACGCCCCCGGCCCAGTGTGAAAGGGGCCTAATGGTTATTTTTAGCACTTTACTTTTTGGTTCTCACATTTTTGATTTTTTTCCTTTTCCTCAAAAGTTTGGACTCTTTGATTATCGTATTTTAATATGACCATGGACTGCAGCTTCTGGGAGCAGTGATAGTGCAGTCCACCTTCATTTCAGCTGTCTACCCCAAGAGGGCTACCAACTGGAGGTGATTGTAAAGGCCCATTCACATGGGTAGAAAATATGCAGCATCAGGGCTGGTGCAAGGATTTTTGACACCCAAGGCGAAACCTCATTTTGCCGCCCCCCTTGGCTCCACCCCTGACTCCACCCCCATTGCCCTGCCCATGGATACCCCACCTTTTTCATTGAAGCGTCCATCAAATGCAGCCTCAGCAGCGCCCATCAATGCAGCCTCACCAGAGCCCATCTATACAGCCTCACCAGTGCCCATCAATGCAGCCTACCAGCACCCATCAATGCAGCCTACCAGCACCCATCAAATGCAGCCTCACCAGCGCCCATCAAATGCAGCCTCACCAGCGCCCATCAAATGCAGCCTCACCAGCACCCATCAAATGCAGCCTCACCAGCGCCCATCAATGCAGCCTACCAGCACCCATCACTGCAGCCTACCAGCGCCCATCAAATGCAGCCTCACCAGCGCCCATCAATGCAGCCTACCAGCACCCATCACTGCAGCCTACCAGCGCCCATCAAATGCAGCCTCACCAGCGCCCATCAGTGCAGCCTCACCAGCGCCCATCAATGCAGCCTCACCACCACCCATCAATGCAGCCTACCAGCGCCCATCAATGAATGTTTGCTTACTTCCATTCATTCGGGAGTCGGGACACAGACACAGTCCTCTACCACCGTTGCGCCTCTGACACTGCAAACGGAGCGGCGGCTGCCTGCTGATGCTGAGACTTAGTTGCTTGCTGCAGAGAGGAGAGAGTAGGAACACCAGTGGTCGGGCGCCCTAGGCAGCAGTGCGTCCTAGGCAGCTGCCTAGTTTGCCTAGTGGTAGCACCGGCCCTGTGATCAATAATGCATACATGAACTGAACTGTATGTTATACTATGGGCCCATGCACACAGATGTTCTTAGCTCCAAAATCTGTGCCCACTGTCCTGCGTATGGATTGTATTCAGCTGTGTACATGTGTAAACATTTACGTGCGTACAGTGTTTAGTAAAATAAATATATAGTATAATAAATAAATATGCCATTGGCCCTGAGTATTGAAGACCCAACCCTAGGTGGCAGGAGCTAGCAAAAGGGTACATTTGTGCTGTATGCTGTAGCACGTCATGTCAGCACAAATATATGTACAATGTAAGGACAAACATTTACATAAGTTCTTGCTGCCAGCAAGATGCTACATAAACTGGATCTGTGTGTATGTGCCCTAATGGCCAGTTCACAGCACATGCAGTCCAGTGCATTTTTTTTCTGCATCAAAAAAGCTTGTAAAGTAGGTTATATGGTTTCCAATGGCATAGTTCACACCAGTGCAGTCAGTTGCAGGGCTTTCCAGTTCCAGAAAAAAAGTAGAACATGCTGCGTTCTTCCTGCAGTGGACTGTACTGAAACACAGTAAAATGCATCAAAAACGCACCGGAATGCACTAGAACCCATCAAAAATGCATCTAAAATGCACTGGACCCCAGTCAGTGGAAAAGAAAAACAGGAAAAAAGAAAAAAAGCACCTGGAATTCATCTGAAAACTCAACAAAAATGCACCAAAAGGCACATGCAGAAATGCATCCGGAAACAGATCTGGAGTGCGTTTTTGTGGTGTGAACCCGCTCTCAAGCCAGGGGTGCTTAACCGTTGGAAAAGCGAGGGCCACTTGAAGCAGAGTTCCATCCAAAAATGGAACTTCAGCTTTAAGTGATGGTGACCCTCTAACATGCCACATTTGGCATGTCATTTTTTTGGGGGGGGGGCGGATACCCTCTTTTTTTTAGAGGCATCCAGCTCCCACTTCCTCCCCAGGGTCCACAGCGCTGGAAGGAACGTCACCTCTCCCCCTCCCTCCCTGCAATCTTCTGGGACACGTTACAGGTCCCAGAAGATTGCCCGGCCATTCACAGCATGCAACGCAGTGCGTGCCAGGCTGTGAAGCCACAGCCGGGCACCCACAGTTACAATGCTGGCGCCGCAGAGAGGAGGGGGAGAGGAGTGGGGCTTTGTTCGCCCGCAACGCTGGACCCTGGGACAGGTAAGTGTGTGTTTATTAAAAGTCAGCAGCTACACTTTTTGTAGCTGCTGACTTTTAAATTGATGTAACTCCGCTTTAACTGATTTGGTAATCGGTCGTGGGCCACAATTAAATGAAATGATTCAGAGTTTCTCATTTTTTTTATTTTGAATAGCATAATGAACATTATTTTCCCCCTACAGCCACTGAATGCCAGTGGGAGGGAGTGGAAGAGAAACCAAATTTCAGCAATTGCAGGGACCTGGCCTGCAATTTTCTTGGGCATTAGCACCCAGTCGGTGGCTTTTTTTTTTTTTTTTTTTCCTGACCCCCGACCAGCTAAAAATGGTGATCCCTACTACACAATGGAGCAATTGACTCCCTATGGTGTGAGCTACACAAGAAGCATACAGTAGCTCACACAATTGGAGCATTTTGTGTTAATTCTTGCTTAATCTCTACAATAAACAACTTATTTTACACAACAGGTGGACATTTGTTCTCTCCCTTTATCGATTGATTGCTACACTTACCACCTGATTGCTAGCAATAGTCTTGTGTTTGTGGAATGGAAAATTACCTTTAGGCTACTTTCACACTGAGGCGCTTTACAGGCGCTACAGCGCTAAAAATAGCACCTTCATAGCGCCTGTAAAGAGTCTCTCCTGTCCAAGGGCTTTCACACTGGAGTGGTGCGATTGCAGGACAGTAAAAAAAGTCCTGCAAGCCGCATCTTTGCAGCACTGTAGGAGCGATGTATACACCACTCCCAAAGTGCCCCTGCCCATGGAAAACAATGGGGCAGCGCCGCCAAACCGCCGCTGCTGTGGTGATTTGCAGACGGTTTTAACCCTTTTTCGGCCGCTAGTGGGGGTTAAAGCCGCCCACTAGTGGCCGAATAGCGCCGCTAAACCTACAGTAAAGCACCTCTAAAAATATTGCACCGCTTTACCGCCAACGCCCGCCCACCCCAGTGTGAAAGTAGCCATGGAGTGAAGTTGGGGTGAGTGGAGTCTGTACGATTGTGAACATTAAGGATGAGAGGAAGGATATTGGCTAAACTGATGTCACCCTGAAATTACATATTTCACTCATTCTGCTACTTGGTAAACCCTGGAGGGGTTGGCCTTCACTGAGGCATATGTGTGATGTGTGGGCATTAAGACCCACCCTCCCTGCTCTCACATGTGTATATAATGTTTGGGGGTTTTAACTAAACTTTAGGCTTAAAATAATTTTTCAAATGTGTGTGCAAAAAATGGCTCTGGCAGCAAAAGGGTTAAAGTTCATTGTACCCATAAAAACACCAAATGCCACCTTCATTTCACCTTTGGCATT
This sequence comes from Aquarana catesbeiana, assembly GCF_042186555.1. Taxonomy (NCBI): domain Eukaryota; kingdom Metazoa; phylum Chordata; class Amphibia; order Anura; family Ranidae; genus Aquarana; species Aquarana catesbeiana. The sequence goes on along the minus strand of NC_133333.1, from coordinate 215,955,326 downwards.
GACACTGATGCATTTCGCTCGTTTCTAGAGATCAATATTTGGCATGTCTCAAGCTCCATGTCCCAAAGGCAGATGGGTACCCAGATCTGAGTATAACGTCCCACTATACCCTGCAAAGCCATTTATAAACTCTCCTTTATGCTGCATGAGGTATTTGACCGTCGGTGGCTTTTCTATACCTATAACTAAAGGCACAATCTTTTTATTTTTTTTTTATATTTATTTATTTTTTGATAGCGTGGAGAGGGTGTTAGAACACCTGTCAGGTTTTTATTGCAGATTTTGCCTCTGTTATTTTGATTCAGGGCCAGTTCACGCCATAGAGATGCAGTCCGGATGCGTTCTGGATGCTTTTCTGCATGCGCACACGTTCTGGTGTGTTTTTCTCCCCCCCCCCCACTTTTTTTCTTCACCTTAAAAAGGAACCGCAGTCTCATAGCTCCCAACTGTCCCTGATTTTGAGGGACTGTCCCTGATTTGGAGCAATGCCCCTCTGTCCCTCATTCCTCCTCATTTGTCCCTCATTTTGGTCTGATCTATATAGATGTATATACAATGCACTTTTTATCTATCAAAAAGTGTTTTCCAGTGCTAAACCTTTCATCTGATTTCTAAATTGCTGCATTTGTAAATTCCAAAAGCCAATATAAAGGAATATTAGTGGTAAAAAAAGCCCTTGGGTTTTAACCAATCTTATTTTTTTGTACAATTCTCCTTTAAGGGGGTGTGGCAGGGTGTGTGTCCTATGCCTGCATACTTTTGCTGATAGGTGTCCCTCATTCCCATCTCAAAAAGTTGGGAGGTATGGCAGTCTGCGCACATAATTTGTAATGAAAACATCTTTGCCATTCTGAAGCTTCCCTCCGACCACTTTGCATATTATTTTATACATACTGTGATTCTGTACTTGCCAAATATGCTGCAGAAATCTCCCTCCACTAAGTCTGGCTGCAGCCATTATAACTGTGGGCAGCTGAAGCTGCTGCCTGTTCACTTCCTGGATTTACACAGACACACAGAGGCACACCTCCATTACTATTCCTTTTATATTGGCTTTTGGAATTTACAAATGCAGCAATTTAGATGAATCAGATAAAAAGGTTTAGCGCTAGAAAACACTTTTTGATAGATAAAAAGTGCATTTTATATACATCTATATAGATCAGACCAAAATGAGGGACAAATGAGGAGGAATGAGGGACAGAGGGAATTTGCTCCAAATCAGGGACAGTTGGGAGCTATGCGTGATGTCATAAGCCTAGGCTAATGACCAGACAAGAAAGAGGAAGTGGGCTGTTTAAGGTATTTACTGGCAGAATTATTATTTTTTTTTTACTATCCAAAGTTAAAACAACAAAAGCAAAAGATTTAATAGATGGAAAGTTGAAAAATTACTGCAGTTCCACTTTAAATAAGGACATGTGCATGTTTGGTGTGTTTAGGTGCGTTCCGGTGTGTTTTTATGCATTTTAGCCCTGGTTCACATTGGTGCGATTTGACCTGTCAAATCAGCGCCATTGCCAGAAATGGCACCGTCCTAATCGGTGCGACGCTGCATTTTCGGTGCCGCACCAATTTCAAAAAGTAGTTTCTGTACTAACCCGCACAGATGTCTGGGAAATCACCGCCAAAATCGGGACTGACAAGCGGGAGTGAAATCGTGTGCGTTCATCTGAACTCACACGGCTTCTTTCCCGCAGCTCAGTGTGAACCTGGGCTGACCGCGTTCCAGTACAGTTCAGTACAGAAAAATTGCAGCATGTTCTACTTTCTTTTTCTGGAACTGACCTCACTGGCGTGAACTACACCATTGAACACCAAATAACCTACTAGCCATGCGTTTTTGATGCAGAAAAAAAACCTCACTGGACTGCACATGGTGTGACCTGGCCCTCACCCCCCTCATGTGTCCTGTTTACCGTTATTTCCAAAAGTGAATGAAAATTCCAGATTTTGAGTTGTCACCAGAACAGTAATGGAAGAGAAGTCTTCCAATGGAGACACCCAGGTTTCCCTCACTTTGGAGGAATTTCCTCTCACTTCCTGTTCTGGCTATGGGACAGAAAGTGAAGGAAAATCTCCCCTATGAGCCAAAAAAAAAAAATTAAAAAAATGACAGAGGTTATAACCCTCGCTTACTCTATCCAAAATAAATAAATAAAAAAAGTTCTACTTTAAAAGAAAAAAAGTACCTTTGATACTTAGTGCAGTTATCGTGTCTCATAGCCAAATGAGGAAGTGAGAGGAGTGTTGTTTGTAGAGAGCAGGTGATTCTGGAAACATCCAGGATTCTGTGTCCTGGGATTGGTTACCTGTGGAGAATGAGCAGCCAGCTGCAGGTGTCCTCTCAGCCAATCCCAGTACAGGAGCTGGAAGGCGGGAATTTGTGAGGTAACGGCTGTGGCCTGGAGTTGTGAGGTGAGTGGGGAACCTCCCATTGTAGTGGCCCACCTGGGCTGAGGTAGACAATGGGCCCCGGGTCGGTGCCCTCACAGGAGCTCAGGACAGGAATGGCGGCAGTGCCTTGGTGGGAAATGATGGATTGTTCTGACAAGGTATGATGTACCTGCAATGCCACAGTTAGCCCTGCTGAGCCCAAAATACCTGTTTTTAACCATTTCCATACCGGGCACTTTCCCCCCTTCCTGCCCAGACCAATTTTCAGCTTTCATCGCTGTCACACTTTGAATGATAATTGCGTAGTCATGCGATGCTGTACCCAAACAAAAATTTTAGCAGCTTGTTCCCACAAATAGAGATTTTTTTTGTTGTTGGTATTTGATCACCTCTGGGGTTTTTATTTTTTGCACTACACATTAAAAAAGATCGATTTTATTTATTTTTATTTTTTTTTTAAGTTTTTCTTTGTTTCTGTTACAAAACTTTGTAAATAAGTACGATTTCTCCTTCACTGATAAGGCAGTACTGATGATGAGGCACTTATATGCAGCACTGATGGACACTGATAAGGTGGCTTTGATGGGCACTGAAAGGCGGCACTGTTGGATGGCACTGATGGGCAGCACTGATAGATGGCACTGTTAGGCAGCACTGATCAGGAGGCACTGGCAGGCAATACTGATGGGCACAGAGTGCCATCCCTAATGGGCACTGATTGGCATCCTTGGTGGTCATGGGTGGGCATCCTCGATGGGTCTGCACTGATAATCAATGCACTGAGACCCCCCCTGTCAGGAGAGCAGCTGATCGGCTCTCCTCTATTCCCGCCTATCAGTGCAGATGGAGGAAAAGCTGATAAATAGCTCTTCCTATTTACACTGTGATGAGCTGTGATTGGACACAGCTGATCACGTGATAAAGAACCTACGTCATAGGCTCCTTACCAAGATCGGAGATGCGGTGTGTTAGACTGACACGACCGATCGCCACGCTGCGCATCAGTGGCTTATCCTGCTGGACGTCATACAACGCCCCATCAGGATAATAACCACTTTCCGGCCGTCATTCTGCTATATGGTGGACGGGAAGTGGTTAAGAAACAACTGTACATGAAAAAAGTTTACTTCAGCAAATAGAATAATATGGTAAAAAAAAAAAACACATTGGGGTGGATTTACTAAAGGCAAACAGACTGTACACTCTGCAGATGTAGCCGTACTCATTTTCCTCAGAGCGTAGTAAATGTGGTGAAGTTTCACTTTGTAAAGAATACACAATCAGGTGCAAGGAAAAAAAAAACAGCATTTTGCTTTCACATGATTGGATGATGGAAGTCAGCAGAGCGTCACCGCATTTACTAAGCTCTGGAGCAACTTCACTTTGCAAAGTGCACAGTCTGTTTGCTTTTAGTAATTCAACCCCAATATGTCACATCCTCCCCACCTGCCTTACCCTTCAAAATGCCGACTTGCCGACTACAACCATGTGCATTGCAGGGTGGGTGTGGTGAGACCCCATTCACTTCAGTGGTGGCATCACTTGGCAACATGCCATTTAATTCTTTGCTGTGTCTGTGGTATGTATACAGCTCTGAGCACCTGCATTCCCTAGTTTAAAGCGGTAGTAAAGTCCGCTTGTTTTTTTACACCTATAGGTAGGCCTATAATAAGGCTTACCTGTAGGCACAGTAAATATCTCCTAAACATGCACCGTTTAGGAGATATATTTACTTTTTGCAGCAGCCGGTCTTGCCACCTGCACATACGCACTGCGCTCTTAATGGATGTTATGCCATCTATTGAGGGAGCTGTGTCATGGCCATGAATGCGTGTGCTGGAGTGACATCATCATGGCACAGACAATCAAACATCTGGAGCCTACGTACCTGGAAAGGAAGACCGGGCGAAGCTGGAATCCCTGTCAGCGCTGACAGTGTGCCGCAGGAGGGATTCTTTTCAAGGTAAGTCTTTCATTATGTGCTAGCATGCAGTGCATACTAGCACATTATGTTCCTGCATGGGAAAGTTTTTTTTTTTTCTTTTTTTTTGTGGTTTACTACTGGGTTTAAGTTTGCTCAACCAGTCCCTTAACCACTTCAATACCGGGCACTTTTACCTCCTTCTTCCTGCCCAGGCCAATTTTCAGCTTTCAGCGCTGTCACACTTTGACAATTGCGCGGTCGTGAAATTTTTATAATTTTTTTTCACACAAATGGAGCTTTCTTTTGGTGGTATTTAATCACCACTGGGTATTTAATCTTTTGCTAAAAAAAAATAAGAAAAAAAAAAAACCCAAAATTTTGAAAAAAAACACACTTTTTTTTTGCAAATAAATCTTCACGAATTTAGGCCAAAATGTATTCTGCTACATTTCTTTGGTGAAAATAGCCAAAATCAGTGTATATTATTTCGTCTGTAGGAATGTTCACAAACTATGGCATATATCAGAAAATTGATCAATCCTGATGGCCTATCTCATTTTTTGAGGCCCAAAAATATCAGGACAGTACAGGTATCCTCCAAATGACCCCTTTTTGGAATTTAAAGTGGAGTTCCACCCAAAAGTGGAACTTCCACTCATCAGATTCCTCCCCCCCCTCCGGTGACACAGTTGGCACCTTTCAGGGGGGAGGGGGGTACAGATACCTGTATATTACAGGTATCTGTACCCACTTCCGGCATAGATAGCCGCAGAATCTGCGGTTATTTACGCCACTTCCTGCTCCCTCCCCGCTGCCTGCTGGGAAACACACGGGTCCCAGAGGCAGCAGGGACCATCCGTATTGCGCTGCGCGACTCGCGCATGCGCAGTAGGGAATTGGGAAGTGAAGCCGCACGGCTTCACTTCCTGATTCCCTTACCGAAGATGGAGGCGGCAGCACCCGAGGACAGAGAGACGGTTCGGCCTCAGGTGCCGACATCGCGGGCGCCCTGGACAGGTAAGTGTCCATGTTTTAAAAGTCAGCAGCTGCAGTATTTGTAGCTGCTGACTTTTAAAAAAAAAATTTTCGGCGGCGATCCGCTTTAACAGTCCAAGATATTTAGTAAGAGACATGGCAAGTTTTTTGAAGTTGTATTTTTGAAAAATGAAGAAGTCATTTTTTTATACATACGGTCACCAGTGCAGTACAGCGTCTTCCATGCTGGTGTGAGGGTGATCAGGGACTGGTGAGATTACGGAAAAAAAATAAAATACATTTTTTTTTCAAATTTTTTTTATATATTTTTTTCTTTTTTTAACGATTTTTTTCAATGCACTTTGACCAGAAATGTTGACATAGTAACATTGTACTACTCTGGGGAAGTGATTAGTGTGTTTGTGTGTGTGTGTATATATATATATATATATATATATATATATATATATATATATATATATATATATATTTTACACATTAGCATTTTACTAAATGAAATAGATTCATTCTGTTTTGTTTTGTTGTGATTGGCCCAGTCTGTACCATGTGATCAATCACAGCTAGAAACGCAATTGATTGTACACAATGGATGGCTTGAAGGGAAGCTATTTATTGTTTACAACTGTCATGTGACCTGCTGTGATTGGTTACAGCAGTCACATGGTACCAGCAGCAGGCTGGCACAGTAATCAGCCATCGGATGTGTCCGTCATATGACGTCCACCCAAAGGGACGAGAGGCCGGCTCCGGCGTTATTCTGCCATATGCCGGGCAGCAACCAGTTAAGTAGCCCTGAAGTCAAATTAGTTTTGGACAGAGGGGGGGGGGGGGGGTTATAACCCCTGCCAATTATTTATATATTTTTTGCAATTGGTGTCCCATTGGTGGAGATTTCCCTTTCTGTCTAATAACCACAACAGAAAGTGAAAGGAAATTCACCAAAGTGAGGGAATCCCTGGTTTTCCCTAGAACTAGCATCTTCGTTGGAAGATTACTCCTCTATGTATGTGCTGGTGACAACCCAAAATTTGGGGGTTTTCCTTCACTCTAAGTGTTATTGTAAACATCGCAAATAGAGAGAGCGAATCCCCCTATTGTAGGCACAGGCAGCGATAAAAACCTGACGGGTGTTCTAATCCCTCTCCACTCCATCCAAAACGCAAAAAAGTTTTGCCTTTAGTTCAACTTTAAGGAGGAGTCAGGAGTCTAGCTCTTTCCACACCCCATTCACAGCTCCCTGTAAGACCCCTTTCAGACTGGGGCGCATTTCAGGCGTTTTAGCGCTAAAAATAGCGCCTGAAAAGCCCCCCAGTGTGAAAGCCCGAGTGCTATCACACTGGGGCGGTGCGCTTGCAGGACTTGCAGCATCTTTGGAGCGGTGCGGAAGCGGTGTATACACCGCTCCCAAAACGCCTTGCCCATTAAAATGAATGCTGCTTTGAAAGGTGGTTGGTTAATGTTGTCACTCTGAAATTGTAAGTCGTATGGCTACTATGCTGACGTATATGTACATGATTTCCAGAGATAAAATAATAATAAAAAAAAGGATGTGCTTTTAATAAGAAAAAGGGTGTTTTAGCAACATATTTATTTTTAAAGGCCAAACTTTTTTTTTTAAAGTGGAGAGGCATTAGAACACCTGTTTTTATTGCTGTCTGTGTCCTCATTAGGGAGATTTACCCTCTATTTGTCACCAGGACAATAACAGAGGGGCAATTTTCCAAAGTGGACACTATAGGGTTGATTTACTAAAACTGAAGGGTGCACAATCTGGTGCAGCTCTGCAAAGAAACCAATCAGCTTCCAGTTTTTTTTTTGTCAAAGCTTAAGTTATAAGCTGATAGGCTACAATGCACAGCTGCACCAGATTTTGCACTCTAGAAGTTTAAAAGGTAACTCCACTTTCAGGGGGGGGAAAAATAGCAAATAAAGAGAAAATAATATAGCGTGTACAATTTCGACACAAGTCATATTGTAATTGAATGTTATTAAAAATGATCTTTCCTTTTCAATCTGCAGCTGCTGTAATTTTCTGTAAAATGCAATGCAATATGGCTACCTGGAGGTGTTCTGTACACAGAATGTGTACAGACCACTCCCAAGAAAGATAATTTCCTGCTTGTGTGATTGGCTCACTGATTTTCCCAGAAGTCTGCACTAAGATACAAGTCAGATTTCAGGCATCCCTTGCAACAAAAATGTCATTTTTGGTGAGAAACTCTCAATAGGAAATCATATCTAAAGGGATGCAGGCCCAGCAGCTTTCCTCATTAGTGCCCTTAAGGTGCTGCAGCTGATTGATATTTATGAAACAATTCCCATTAGATTTACCTTCCACATGGACACAGACAAACACACATGGATTTCTTCAGAATAACAAAAGGTAGGAATCTGCAACATTTGTTAAAATCCTTGCAATGTACATAGATCACCCAGAGGGGAATGGTTTTTTTTCTCAACAAAAGTGGAGTTACTCTTTAATTAAATCAAACCTTATGGGTCAGAAAGTGAAGAAAAATCTCTCCAATGTAACACAGATGGTAAAAAAAACAACTGACGGGTAGTAACCCTCCCTTACTCCCTAATCCAAAATGTAAAAAAAATTGCCTTCAGTTCAGTGTGCAGCTGTAATGTAATGACTATTCATTTTCTCAGCCATTAAACAAGAAACAGAAGAGATGCAAGGAAAGAAATCACAAGAAACGAGTACAGCACTGAAAAAAAAACTTCTGCTCTATCTGCTCCTGAGGATTAGCATAGGTAGGGGTAAGCCATAATGAATACTTTTTAATTTATGAATGTTTATCTTTGCACATAATATTACAAAATCTATATATTTTATTGCTTTGTGAACAGACTTGGGTGTATTTCCAGCAGGGCAGTTTTCCTATAAGGCACACTTAGCTTGTGCCTATAGCCAACACCTAGCGAGGGACACCTAAAACTGCCAGAACCAGCTGTCATTTTGACCAGCTGAGTCCCACTGTGTGTAACATGAGTGCTGACAGAATTGACAGCCCAATGTAACTTAGGGGTACACTGATTGCCTAGCTCCTGAAGCAATCCAGAGAGGGGTGTATGGGGCTGTGAAAAGGGGGGGGGGCAGAGCAGCATTTGTCTCCTGGTTCAGTACTAATGAGATATGTTGGGCTGGTGACCCTAAATGGAAATACTTCACCATACAGCAAGACCAACCTTGGGTAGGGGCATACTGGGCAATTCCCCAGGGCCTTAACACTTTCCAAGGCCCCAGTTGGGAGACGCTTGAATGCTGTGCATATGATGCCCCTACTTCATATTCACCCAGGGTCCCATTGGTTACATTTATTAAATATTTTCCTCCTAGTCTTCTCTAGAATTGTTACATTGCATCTTTGTTACAAAGACATACAGCATGCATTCCTATGTTCCTTAGCTCAACTTAGTGGCCATAATGTGGTATTTTACAATTGCTTTTAAAATAACATTCGTTCAAAAGAGAAGTCCAGTTCACACAGAACAAATGTACATGCCCATTCACTGGACAAATGGTTATACAAATGTTTTCATAAATGGACCCCATAGTTTAAAAGGTCTTCATGACCTCAAAGTACACTTAAACAGACATTCTATAAAGTGGGTGTGATCATGGTATTTGATTTAGCAATTTTTATTGGTTGGTTTTTAAACTGTAAAAATAAAGTAAGGTTTGTTTATTCTCAGAACCTGGCTAATTTGTGGATACTGATGGGAATTTTGATACAGTATAATGTTATCCATACAGAGGTAGCTACGGCTCAAAGGGTTATATAGGTACAAGTTTTAAGGCCTTATAATTAGTAACCAGCAATATACTGTATATTCAAGTGAAATTTGACTTTCCATCTTGTTTTAGTTCTGCTTTAGTTTGGTAATTATGAATCTCAATTGCATTTTAATAACCACGTCTGTTCTTCATTAAATCATGGATTGAGCCTGCAGTTCAGTTTTCACAGGAAATTCACTTCAGGATATGAAAATAACTTTATTTACATTTTGTTTTGCAATGCAAAGAGTAACAGATATCAGTACAAAGGTAAAAAGCTAAAATGTACAAAACGCTCAGGAGATTAGAAAAATAACTGAAAAAAACCCATCTGTACAAAATTCAATTCTGTAAGAAAATGAAACAAAAACAAAAATGCATTTCTGTGACCGAGGTCTACTCGTTAGTTTATAAGCTTTGTATATATCTTAACTTCTGAGGGAGCTGCTTCTGCCCACAGCAAGTCAGTTCATTATGTGAAATATAGGAAAATAATTCATAATTTATACAGTAAAATTGTCCCGTTACTCGTGAATGCTGTACTAACAAACGCTCAGCGTTTGTGAATCGCTCGGGGTGAGGAATCTCATTACTATATTGGTCCCACCTCAATATCTTCTGTCCGTTTTTGTTTGGTCCTTTGTTCAAATATTAAGAAAAGTCTGTTGGATGAAATAGTGAACACAAAATACAGGGATACAATGAATAACAGGTTTGCTACATGGAAGGAAGGAAAACATTTTGATACAAGGATTTGTTTTGGTCATTTTAAAATCTTTTTGGCAAACTGCATTTTTTTTTATATTAAACCACACATATTACAATTGGCACCAGGAGCTCATGGCTTGTCTTCCTAATTTCATAGATTTGGTGGAAGTGTTTGGTAGCGCTGGATTAATATAAATTAAGGGATAATTTATGTAGATCCAAATGTTAGTCCTCCTATGAGGAGGTAAATCTACAATAAAGGCACAGTGAAAATGACCTAATTGTGATCTTAGGCTGCTGCCTCTCCAATGGTGGTAAACGGTTTGCTCAACGGGTAATGTGCTTTTAGGCATAAAGTTAGCAGTGCCTGGTACAAATGGTCAAACAGCTTAAAACTGCTATTGAATTGAAAAGTTTATCTAAAAAATAGAACCAACGCTTTTCAGGAGAAGTGCTTCACCCTTTTTCAGGGCCTAACTGTATGCTTCATACTTAACTCTGGACAAGATTGTTTAAAATGCCTGCTTTGAGGGTAAAAACTGAAGTAATAGCGTATCCATGTGAGGATGAAAATTACAGATATTATATATATTAAATATACAGATATCTTATCAAACCTTGCCCAGGTCTGGTTTACACCACAATTTCTAAAACGTTTTGGGTGTGTTTTTTTGATACGTTCCAGTGTCCCCCCCCCCCTTTTATTCTTCATCACAATTGAGGACATGTGTGTTCTGGTGCATTTTTTAAGCATTTTACCACTTTCCAGATGTGATCTATCCAGAAAGAAAATGTAACACTTTCTACTGCACTGGTGTAAACTAGCACCCCCCATGTTAAACATTGTTCATTTTTTTTGATGCAGAATAAAAATGCTTTGGACTGCATCTGGTGTGAACCAGCCCTAAGTACAAACCATATGGTTAAGCCCTGAAGAAAGGAAGGCCATCAAAACGCATTGGTTTTATTTTATTAAATAAACAAATTCTTGTGAATTTGCTCCTTTTCAGTGTTTCTCTTCTATTGTAGAGATTTTTGTAGTGTTAGCTTGATTACTGCAGTGCTGTGACCTCAGCATTAGCAGGAAGTGTATGTGAAAGATTTGTTTTTACATTGTGGATGGAGTAAAAAAAAGGTTAGACCCTTTGTCAGGTTTTTATTACTGGGGAGATTCATTTTCTCTATCTGTACTGGTGACCATTGTCACCAAAAATGTGATGGGTAATCCAGAATTGTACAGCTGTCACTATAACATGATTAGAGGGAAATCTACCAATGGGGACTTGTTCTGGTGACAGCTGGGATTTCCCCTCATGTTTTGGAGATTTTTTTCTCACTTCCGGGTTACATTTCCAGGATAGGAATTGAAGGGTAATCTCCCCAACTGGTAAAAGATGGCAAAGAAAAATACAATGTTTTTTAACCCTTTTACACTCTATTCAAAAACAAAACAACAAAGTTTGGATATACATACAATTTAACCTAATCCAGTGCTGTGCACAAGAGCAACGGATCTCTGTTCTCTCCCTCCTTGTAGGCTCAGAGACAGCAGTGGGAGCCATTGGCTCCCGCTGTTGTTAGGCACAGCCAGTGAGGAGGAAGCAGGGGACAGGGCCAGGACACACAGCATGGCTCAGGAGTGGGCCCACATGGCTTGCTATGGAAGGCACTTGGTAGGGTTGAGGGGCTAGGAGCGCGAGTGGGGGACCTGAAAAGGGGAGGATTGGGCTGCTCTGTGCAAAACCATTATACAAAGCAGGTAAGTATAACATGTTTAATGTTATATGGGTTTACAATCACTTTTTACAATGACTTTAAGCACCACTGTATACAGTAAAACCTTGGATTGAGAGTAACTTGGTTTGAGAGTGTTTTGAAAGACAAGAAAAAATGTTTTGATAAATTCTAACTTGATAAACGAGTGATGTCTTGATATACAAGTAGCATCATGTCACAACTGAGTATCAAAGAGAAGAGAGGCGCCTCTAAGTGTAGCAATATGGCTACATTTAAATGTAAAGGTACAACATTTAGCAACTCACATGGTTGATGATTAAAAGAGGCACATCTAAGTATGTAGGCATCCGGGGTAAAGCTGTCCACATAGACAGTACTCCGCACCGCCATTGACGTATCTTCCACGCTGAGCTCCACGAGCAGTTCAAGCCTCGCTTTCAGATCGCTCTACTGCAGGGTAGTCTTCCCGGTCACGATTGTAGACTGACATCGGTGAGAGCTGGCGGTGCGGCGGATGGTCTATGTGGACAGCTTTACCCCTTTACCTACTCTTAGAGGCGCCTCTCTTCTCTTTTATACTCTGTAGCTCCTGCTGGATTTTTCTTCTAATCCCCTTGTGGAGGCTTCCATTTGTGGATGGACATTTTATGGTTACACAACCCATCACATTGCTATAATCTTTTTATATGGACTATAAACTAAAGGATTTATGAATAAATGGTTGTGGAATGAATCATCTGAGTTTCCATTATTTCTTATGGGGAAATTTGCTTTGGTATACAAGTGCTTTGGATTACAAGCATGTTTTCAGGAACGAATTATGTTTGCAATCCAAGGTTTTACTATATTCGCACACTCTCACTGCCTTAAACTAAATTTTACAAGAACACCGAAGAGTAGATCTAAAGCCAAAACTTTTATTAGGTTTAAATTTTTGTATTTATTTAGTTTGAGACACAACAGAAAGTGAGAGGAATTCCCTTCTTACTGTTGTCACCCTAACAGATGTCCCCATTGGAAGAGTTCACCTCTCTTCCTGTTGTGGTGACAGCTGTAAAATTTTGGACTTCCAATGAACAACAGAGACAGCAATAAACAGCAGTCTGACACACAAAACCCTCTGAGCCATACCTGGAGCTACATTCAGAAGCGAGTACGAGTTTTTCTAATTGTAGAGCTATAGCAGTGACAAGACAGGGGGTCACACCACTGTGGAGATGCCACTGCTTCCACCCAGATTTGGTCTATAGCTGTACTCACCTACTGGCCATAGCAGGCTGCTGCTGAGACTGAGGTATCATACAAAACAGTATGACTATTAAAAAACTCAGCTATTACCTTTGTAGAGAGCAGAGCTGTGGGGGGGGGGGGGGGGGGACCCTGCAAGCCCACCCACTACAGGCTTCTTGCAGAAAACTACAGGAGGGGTGGAGACCAGACCAGTCACTCTGCACAAGAAGAGAGACTCGCAGTCACTGGTTCTTACTACAGGAAGCTCTGTCACAGAGGAAACAATTCACACTGGATTACTGCACAGATCTGAAGGAAATACACAAAGCACACCAAGATTTAAGTAAGAATACCTCTGTATTCTTCGAATATTTGCTTATCCTGGAGTCCAGTTGTAGCATTAACATTTACGATCCTACCGGAGTTAATTTGTATAGTTTAGCCCAATTGTATTTCCTTTATTGAGTAGTAAAAATAAAACCTTCCTCAGTATATTTTTCCTGTCCATGTCCTATTCTGGTGATTATCTTTGACTTCTTGTCCCAGAGAAGCAACAGGGAGAGGAAATTCTCCTCTTCCTTCTTAACATATTTGACACCAGGACAGGTGTCCCTATTGGAAGATTAGCCCTCTATTTCCGTTCAGGCAGGAGCTGAAAAATGATTTTCATATCACTTTCTGTCCTGGTTGCAGTGGTTATCTGGAGAAATAGAAGCCAAATGTCCCAAGTGGAAACACAGAAAAAACCCTTTCATACTTTATGCCAAAAAAGTTTTGGTTATTTCCACACTTTAAGTATTTGGAAGCACTTACATTATACAGCAACTTTATAGATCTTTATTAGTTGCTAGTTCAGGTTTTGTTCTTGTCCCTTTTTTATGTATTTTTTAAGTCTAATCACACACATTTGTGGCTGAGGTTTGTACAGCTACTAGTGTTTAAATGAGTATTGACATCCATGTCAACAAAAAGCATATTTCAGACTAAATATCCAAACCCGATTAACGCTCCAATAAGTCAACAATAATGTTCCAAACGGGAATGTTAAAAAACAAAGCCTATAATAAAACATCTTTAATGCAAAAATTAACACAAAAATAAAATGTATGCATAATACATTGTTTATTTTTTTTTTTGCATATGGATGTTTTGTTATAGGTGCCACTTCTAATTATTCAGGTCATCCAATTGGGACAATAATTCGTTTTAGATATATTTAAGTTTACTGGGCATCTCCAGACCTTGTTTTCTAAAGGCTTCCTGGCCTTGACTTTTCCTTTTTTGGAGTTTTCAAAAATGTTCTAATAGTAGTTACATATCCTCACTGAAAACGGACTATAGCCTCCCTTTTATTCTCTAGGCGCTATTCAACCCGCATCTCTTTTTGAAGGACTAAAGCAAGCTTAAAAGGACCTTTTATTTATTATAGCTATTGTTATTATAGATTGACTATGTGGCAATATGATGCCCTGTCACAGTATAAAAAGGATTTTGTGTCACCCAGAATTCTCAACCCGGCAGGTTGAGGGGCTCCAAGATGCTTGTGTCATTGGAAGGATGCTGAATTTTTAGTTTCTTTGGAAATTTGTTAAATGTGGTTTGGGACCTGGAGCCTGGAGTCTTTGTGGAGACTTGGGGTGGTGGTGGTGGTGGGGGGGGGGGGGTAAGCACCCTAACTGGGCAGGTGTGCACAGCCCTTATGAGATGCATTATGACTATAATTCAGCCCTCCCCAAGTTGTCCATGTGGCCACAAGGGAGTGAGCAGAGGTGCATGTGTGCACACACTTTTTAAATACTGTCTGGAGGAACAGTCAAGGGTCTAAGCCTGTGGGCCAGAACAGTGTCGAGGCAAGAGCAAGCCAGGAGGCTGATTGTGTTTTGTGGGTGAATCCCTGCATGAGAAATGAGGAAAATTTATCAAAACTGATACCGCTGTGTGTTGACAACCAATCGGCTTCTGACTTTCATTTTTCAAAGCTTAATTAAAGTAGCTGAAGATAGAAGCTGATTGGTTGCCATGCATGCCCTCTAGGTGTTATGAACTCTTTTTTTAATAAAGGTGGGCAGGAAACCCCTAAAAGAAGTATTAGTGAGTGGACTGTGTTCTTAAAGCGCTACCTTGAGCTAATCTTCCTGCGCTGTATACAGTGACATTCGCTGCTGGATTGTTGTGTACTCCAATAGGTAATAAGTACGGCTCTTATTACTGTCCTTATATGCTGTTATTCCAGTCAGCTTTAAAGACTATCCCTGTGCCATCCAGTGCATCTGAGAATATATAAAGTTCAAATGTCAAAACATGCTGACATAAATGTCAAAATTTCAAATAGTATATTAGGATTTTCTTGGTTAGATCCTCTCTGTGTGTGCTGGTTACATTTCCATATCACATCCTAGGGTTCAAGCAGATTCCTGGCAGCTTGAACTAATACTGGCTCACAGAGGTCACATTCAACTTCAACAAAGAGGAGAAAGAAAATGAATACTGATATGGTATCAAGCTTGTTCACTCCAAGGTGGTTTGGGGATTTTGTCAACAACAATGAGATGTATGTCAAGGAAGAGCCGCCAATTGAGTTAGGACAAATGGTGGCATAAGTCTAATAGAAGCTCCCCAGATGTGGCTGAACGTGGCTGTTAGGATGCCGAAGGCCCGGGTTTTGGTAGATGTTTGCATTCTGTGAACTCCAGTATGGTGAAGTTGGTCCAAAAAAGCCAGACGACGTTACTGGCATAGACGAAGCGTGCGACGGGACAAAGTTAACCTTCTGTTGGTGGGTGTGGTAAGGTGGCATATATGAGAATTCCGATGGATACTTGTACATAGATGTTTCGGTGGGATGAGGCTGCAGGGCTTGAGCAATCCCGTGAAAGTCAAATTTGTAGGCATAACGTTTGCCATGAACCTTAGTCATAATATTTTTGTCATAGTAGTATCTCAGCGCCCGGCTTAACTTGTCATAGTTCATGTTGGGTTTGCTTTTCCGCTCACCCCATCTCCGTGCCACCTCGTCGGGGTCTGTCATTTTGAACTCCCCATTGGTACCCTCCCAGGTGATACAGTTAGCGTTGGCACTGTCTGAGAGAAGCTCTAGGAGAAACTGCCACAGCTGGATCTGGCCGCTGCCTGCGGGAGACGAAAGAGAATGGCATGTTAAAGAAGAACTTTTAAATAATCAAGTCCATCTCATTTCTGTGGAGGACATCTCCACAATTCTCCACACTGGAAGATATCACCTGATATTCCAGTAATGACTGTCCCCTCGCTATCAGTTATGGTGACAAGTGTCTCTAAAGACATTGCACTGTTTCACACCTTACTCTATCCAAAGCTAAAAATGTTTTGAACAAACAAGCTGGACGCTCTCCAATGACAACTGTCTTTACAAAGCTTTATTGCTCCAGGAGAAGATAAAAAAAAAGGAGTTCACGCTACATGCAAAGACCTGTGTTTTTCTGCACTAGAAGAAAGCGGATCTCTGCAAGGTAAGACAGAAAACCATTGCTTTCTATGGATCTTGTTCACACCCAAATGCTGGTGTCGTGTACAGTGCAGAGCTGTGTGGAAATAAGAAGCTGTCTGGATTTTTCCCGCAATGCATATAAATGCAACTAAAATGCAAATTAACATGCACAAACACAATGTAAGTAAAAGTAAACTAATGTGATAATACTGCTAATAGGCAAAACACAGGAAAAACACACATCTATGGATGTAATGCTCATAACAATGCACTGAAATTTGCATGGAAATACATATCAGTGCACGTGTTTTTTTCATGTTTTTTTTGCACATTATGGTGTGTGCAAGCTCTAAGCACTTTTTTTGGGTGAAACATCTCATAGCAAGGCTCAGTCTGGGGGGACTCTTTTGTGATCTTGTCCTGGAGAAATAAAGCTTTCGGCTGATGTCAGTCACTGGACAGCAACCAAGTTATTTGTTCCAAATTATTTTTTTTTTAGCCTTGGATAGCGTAAGGTAGGAAAAACTATGAGGTCTTTATTACCACTGGGGAACTTGCCACCATGACTGCAACCAACTTGTTTGTTCATTCCATGTTGGTAGAGTTGACAAACTCCATCAGCCGGCACCTAAAGCCACAGAGATGGCAGAATGCAGGCTTTTTAGGTGACAATTACCTTTGAAACTAAAAACGTTTTGGCTGGGGTTCCACTTTAACTACTTTTGAAGAATTTGTAATTAAAATATGACACAATTTCTGTGTTTTTATGTTAATAGTCATCTTATAATATCAATTAAAAAAATAACAGCGCACCAGCTATAAACAATGAATTAATCTGCAAGCAAAAGAGTGATCAATAGAAAGAAAAGAACGGCTGCACACCACAGGAACAATCCAACGATTTCATTACAAATATAGCAAATGTCAGCCAACAATCACAGGGTGTCTGAACCCAGGAGGTGAGGTGTGCGCTTTACACTGAACTCAGTGCTTCTTCAACCAAAATAAGCACCCCCAAACTATTTGAATATACAGTATGTGTAAATAGTTTGGGAGTAATCACTGGTCACTTTTTTTTACTTGCAGCTTAATTTTTCTTATAATAATGAATCTTATTGTATTAATATTATAAGTATACAGGGAGTACGGTGAAAGGTGAATAGTAAATTGCAGAATCAAAAGTAATCTGTATAAGGGACTTGGGCCTCATGCACACTGGGAATGAAAAACTCTGCTTTTAGGGAGGTCTGTCTTTTTTTATCTGCCTTTAAACCCTCTTAATGTTGGCCTATGAGTCCATGCACACATAGGCATTTAGAGGCAGAAGTAAACCCACTGCCAGCATGTCCAGGAGCAGCAGCATTTTGGCAGAAAAAATGCTTGACACGTGTAAACGCGTGTTTAAACCTAGGTGGTTTAAGCACTTGAGCATTACTTCATTTCAGTGACCAGAATAAATGATTATTCTGGCCAATTTAATTAGCTGATTTCTCACCGCCGCCATTCCTTCTAAGGAAAACTGGCAGTGAAGCCTTGCAGCTTCACAGCCAGTTCCCTACTGTGCATGCGCTAAGCTCGCTGTGCTTTGTGAATGGCCCGGCGGCGGGGGAAGGAGGAGGGGGCTGAACTTGTCAAAAACAGCTACCCGCTCCCCCCCCCCCCCCGAAAGGTGCCAAATGTGGCAGAGGAGGGGGGGGGGGGAGCAAACAAGTGGAGCTTCCACTTTTGGGTGGATCTTTAAGAATTGACTGAAAACAAATGGCAAGGGAAAAAGAGAAATTGCAGTGTACTGTGCTCTGCAGAGTAGTCTGCAGGATGATCAGTGAATTTCAGCATGATGGGATGAAATTTTGCATTTTTTTTTTTAGGTTAAACCTCAACGAAAATCAGTGGAAATGTTTGTGCCAAATGAAAAGTTGTGCCATTTACTTTATTAGCTGTGAGCTGTCTTTTTCACTGCTGTAAACTGCTTCCTTCTGAGGCACATGCACACATTTCTGTATGTGTGAGATTGACAGGTCTCCTTTTTTAACATTTAAAAGGAATTTATATTTTATGGACACACTGTTATTGCCCATGCATAGAACAATTTCTCAGAATGTCTGCATAAACCAAAGCATCCACTAGGGGGCAGTGTCTACATAGGGATGTAATGCTAAGTATGGCTGTAAAGGCTTGTGGGTTCTATGATTTGGATTATAAATTTGAATGCTGAACTGCCAACCACAGTGTAAATGTTAACGTTAAAGATTACCATATATTTCATTGTGCACTTTATAGTAATTTTATAGTAAACACTCTGCCTGTTAAAAGTACAGAAACATGCTTTTCATGTTGACACAAAGGCGTTTTTCTCACCTGGATTTGCCAGCCTGCTGCTGGTGGGTCCCAGTATTTGGTAGGGGTCTAAAAAGAAAAATAGATAATGTGAAATGTGTATTCTGCATTGTGGTCTCTGCAACTAGACGTGTGGTATATTTTCTGTGCCAGATTTCTCTTATTTATTGTGCATGTAAATCGCACAGCGTGCTCTTGTGCAATTCCCGGTGTAAACCGGCCCTCACTCCTCACAGTGCGGTTCCTATGCAAACGACGACTTAAAGTCAGTGTAGGTTTAAATTGGTCATACACGGTTAGATTTTTGATCGAACATTCATATGGAATATCTGAAAAATCATTCATCAGAACATTCAATCGTGCCATCATTGAATCAACTAATTTCATTCAAAAGCCTTTAAAATTTTGCCCAGGCCTGCTACTTATAATATGTATGATTTTACCTGAAAACCACATTCACAGTTAGAATTTTGTTCATTTGAGGAAAATTGTCCATCCCGCCCCTTTTGAATTTTTTGGTCACTGCAGTCACAAACAATTGTTGATTTGACCCAGTCAACCATTAGATAACGGAACGAA
The DNA here is from genome assembly GCF_042186555.1 of Aquarana catesbeiana. NCBI lineage: Eukaryota > Metazoa > Chordata > Amphibia > Anura > Ranidae > Aquarana > Aquarana catesbeiana. The sequence goes on along the minus strand of NC_133333.1, from coordinate 215,936,168 downwards.
TGTTCCAAAAACAAAGATTTTTAAACAAAATTCTGGCGTATAGCTACATTTAGTAAATCTCCTTCCCGCAGTGCTTAGACACAGGGATAGGCTGCTCAGTAAACCTAAGGTATAGGAGGGATCTTCGCAGATCACTTTATCAGATTGCACCTTTAGGCTTGGTTTACACTACTGCGATGCAATTTTGACCTGATTTTCGATGCGATTTTGTAGTGCATCTTTGTTGCCTCTTGGTTGCACGTTGGATGTGATTTGCACGTTGGATGTGATTTGCATGTTCTATGCGGCCAAATCGCACTGTATATCACACCGAAGTAGTACAGGGACCTTTTTCCAAAATCGCACCTCACAGAGTCGCATTGATGTGAAAAGGCACCATTGAAAACAATCTGATTTCTTTTGTCATGCGATTCTGTCTGACTGAAATTGCATCTAAACATCGCACTAGTTTGAACCAGGCCTTGCTGTAAGCCATATTGTTTTTGCATGTTATCTATTTTTAGTTTTCTGTTTGCTGGTTATTTATATTACAAATATAAACCTAAATTGTAAATATTCTATTACATTGCAACAAACTAAACAAATGCCTTAAAAACGAGTAGCCCGATAATGGAATCGCCCTATGTTTATCCTGACTTCTGTATACATATAAATTTGTTTTTAATGTCATTTATAGAAAGCTGACACAACAGAAACATTTATCCATATTGACCTCTAGCTTGTTTAGTCCTAGGCCTCAAGCAAATGGTGCACAGGGGGTGTACATCGCACAGAGCCTGCGTAATGACATTCCGGGGACCCACTACTGCCTCATACAGCTGTCAATTGAGATGCATTAGAAGATGTGCCTGTAGGCAGTTAACTTGGGGATGCCTGAAGCACTTCTATGCAAACTATCTGTGTTAAGAGCATGCATCATTGCAGGTGCTGGTGCACAACCATGTACAGCCGTTACCATAAGTTACATAGTTAGACTGGTTGAAAAAAGACACAAGTCCATCTAGTTCAGCCAATAAAAAGGGAAACCAAATTAAATAAATGGCTGTATGTGGTATCTATGGGTCCCAGAGTTGTCCTAACTGTACTGCCCCTGTACAACCATGTACAAAAAGCTTTATTGTCCAACCTGTTGGCACATGTAACCTGACTAGCTGTGTGGAGAACCTCCAAGAGTCCCACTTTTGAAGCAGCTGTGTGGTCTTACCAATGCTTTAAAAAAAAAAAAAAACAGCATATTTATGAAGCACAGCTCTGTGCCACACAAATGAGCCCTACGCCCCAAAGCACGTGGATCCCTTTTCAATGAATGTAGCAAAAAAAAAAATTAAAAAGCGGAGAGGAAGACGATATAGTCATGTGACCTTTTATTAAGTCATGGTCATTTGATTGTTCCCACCTCCCATTGTGGGGATATCACAGGTCACATTGGACTCCAAACCACAGCCTGCATTTTATGAATGGGTTGTAGATTGCAGGTGCAGTGTGGAGTAACACTTTGGTGTCCAGCGGATTTTTAGTAACCACTCCGCACTATAAGCAGACCCCTTGATTGATGTGCAAATGAATAATAAGACATCAGTTTCTGATGCATTCTTCCACCTCTGCCTTATACAGTCTCATATCATGTTGTGGAGAGAATAGTACCTGGCTGTGGGCGTTGCTGTTCTGCTTTTGTATTCACATTTTGTGTTCCCCCAACTGGAGGACCTGTAAACGTAACACATCATTACATTACACAAGGTATAGACTGCAATCTAACATACTTAATTATGTCAGCTGTAATTACAGGAGTAAAAGAAGAGTCATACTTGTCAGCCAAAAGTTTATGGACATTTGACCATCTCGCCTATAACATCTTGGTGGAAATCTCATTCCTAAACCATGGCCATTAATATGCAGTTGCCCCCCCCCACTCTGAACTATAGCATCATCCACTCTTCCAGGATGGCCTTCCACAAGATTTTGGAGTATGACTGTTGGCATTTGTGCCCATTTATCCAAAAGAACATTTGGAGGGTCATGCTGATTTTGGACAAGGCTTGAATTGCAATAGCTATTCCATTTGTTACAAAGGTATATGACCCATTCTATTGCCAATGTTTGTTAATGGAGATTGGAAGGCAATGCATTTAATTTGATGCACCTCAGTGTGGCTAAGACACCTGAACTCAATTATTTGTAGTAGCGTCCAAATACTTTGGCTGTATAGTGTATTATTTATGTGGTTATTGCTCTTGTATGGTCGCCCTGTGAAGTAAGCAATGAACTGTACAGTGGCTTAGTGTTTACTGCTTCTGTTCTGTAGGACTAGGGTCTTCAGTTCAAATCCCCACCAGGACACTATCTACGTGGAGTTTGCGTGTCCTCCCTGTGCTTGTTCGGCTTTTCTATGGGTACTCCTCCCACACTCCAAAGATATGTTGATAGGTAATGCTGGGATAAGGTCATCTAGAGCCCAGGGTGAACAAGCCAAACTGTGCCCCCCCCCAAGATGCATTATGTGTCAACAAAACTTCCCCGACAAAAACACTGGGTACTTGTTTTGCATGCTTACCCCCTAAGCATAAATTCCCTCTCCTCCCAGTACAAATCCACCCCCCCTGCTGAAATCACCCCTCTGAGCACAAATCTTTGTCTCCTCATTTCCCAAATCCCCCCTGCTCAAATGCCCCCCCAGCACTAATCCTCTACCCCTAAAATGTCCCCTCCTAGTACATATCTTCTCATCCATTTCAAATCCCCCCCCCCCCCCCAGCCCAAATTTCCCCACCAAATCTCTCCTCCTAGCACAAATTTTCCTCCCCTCTTCCCCCTCCCAACAATTTCCCCTTCTAGAATAATACTTAATGCCCCCTGCCTGCCCCGCCCCCATTTAATGGCTATTGCTGTTTTTACTCATAATCCAGGGTTTGTGCAGCGTGCCGCCCCATAAATAGCCGCATGACACGAATGTTCAAACTTAGGCAACCATCAGTCAGCAGAGACACCTTGGGTGATCAGATGATAGATGAGGATCTATCTACTTGTATATCTTACATTTTTTTTTTTTACTAGATTCGTCATTTTTTGGTCCAGAGAATAATGTGAATGTTATAGCTGCTTTTTACCAGCTAACAACAAAATATCTCTGGGCGTTGTCACTGAAAAATAAGTGTATAGCTGTAAACTGCCTCATACAGCATCCCTTGCAGTAGATGGCGCATCAACGTAACTCGGATCAAAAAAGTGTCGACATTCTAATATGCAGAAAAATATGAGACCATAGCATCAGCAGCATTAAAGAAACACCAACATTTTCAGAGACTTTGTGATGGTTGTAGCCGCTACCCAGCTTTTCCCTTTCATGCTGAAGGTTGGAGTTTGATAGCAAAATGCTGATTGGTTGCTGAGGACAACACACATAGATCTGTAGACCCAAAAGCGGCACAACCTGATTTAATGGCAGGCTTTATTCATACATTCAAATAATAAATATTTCATTTGTAGGGGTCAGGAGGATTTGTTTTGGAGGCTGTGGTTTTATTTAGTGCTGATATTCTGAAATGCATTGTGTGACTGATTTTAGTGGCCAGAGAATTACGATGTCAGTTTATTGAGGAAAGAGCTATTGCTTGACACCCTGCTGTCCGCTACGCTCCGGTGACTGTGCTGACTGAGTAGATATCTCTTTGAAGCAGGGTGCTGTTCAGTGACCCCACATCCTCAACGCTTCTCTGGTCCACCCATGATATGATGACAACAGGACTGACAGATCTGTGCCACTGAGCAACAACCTCACTTCCTCCAGATGGCCACATGATAACAATAAGGACCCCTTCTACCCTGAAATATAGTCCTTATTGTATAACTGTATATTATTCTATCACTTAAAAATAAGTTCAATGTAAAACAAGTGCATTTATCCTTTTTGGGCCTTCCCCTGTCCTAAACGAACCTACCACCCACTACCTACAGGTGTTTGTTTACATCCATCGCTATAGATCTCACTGTCCTGGCTGCGCATAAACATTAGTCTTATGCCGCGTACACACGACCGGTTTTTCCGTCCAGAATAAACTGACGTTTTTTCTGACGGAGTTACAACGGAGTTCTACTGAAACGGACTTGCGTACACACGATCACACCAAAGTCCGATCGTTTAGAATGCAGTGATGTACAACACTTACGACGGGACTAGAAAAAGGAAGTTGAATAACCAGTAGCCAATAGCTGCCCTTGCGTCGTTTTTGGTCCGTCAGACTAGCATACAGACGAACAGTTTTCCCGATAGGAATTGATTCCGTCGGAAAGATTTAAAACATGTTCTATTTCTATGTCTGTCAGAATCTTTGAAAGAATAAGTCCGATGAAGCCCACACATGATCGGAATATCCGATGAAATGATTCCGTCTGACCTTTTCTGCCGGAAAGTCCGGTCGTGTGTACGCGGCATTATAAATTTCTATGTGGCTTGGACCTGACGCCAGAGAGGCGGAACCATGGTCACCTGAACCAACTAATTTCCTACACTTGACCAATGTAAACCAACTTATTGGTGGTGGGATGGTATGCAGGATGCTTTGAGTGACACCAAAGGATTGATTTACTAAAACCAAAAAGTGCAAAATCAGGTGCAGCTCTCATGGTAGCCAATCAGCTTTTAACTTGTTCAATTAAGCTTTGCCAAAAAAAAAACCTTGAAGCCGATTGGTTCTCTATGTAGTACTGCACCAGATCTTGCACTCTTCAGTTTCAGTAAATAAACCTCCATATCTATCAAGTGTTGTTATTTAATGTAGTGTTGTACATGTTTTTAATTTTTTTGTGATCTTTGTGTACTTTGTTTCTGTCTCAGAAGCAAAAGGATGTAAAAGAAAATCTCCCAAATTCAAAGTAAATCCCCTTTTAGGCCCCTTTCACACGGGGCAGATCCATTTTGACGGACTACGCTAGCTCAGCGGGTATCGCTCCAGTGATCCCCTCTGAGCAGGCGGATGACAGGTCTGCCTCCGCTCACTGTAGTGAGATGGACCTGTCGGAGCTTTGCTTGTCTATGGGGAGATCAGATGAAAATGTACTGCATGTCCGTTTTCATCTGATCCGCTGGACGGATGGCGAACGTATCGCCATCCCTCTGTTTTCAGAGGATCTTGTCAGATTGGACGGCAAGAGGGTGTTAGCACACACATATCCGCCTGCCCATAGAAGTCAATGGTTGGCCCACTCGGATCTGCCTGAAAAACGGACAGGCAGACCGATTGTGTGAAAGCGTCCTTAGACGGTTAACCCCATTAGAAGTTTTTCCCCTCACCTCCTGCTCTGGTGACATCTGTGAAATTAAGGATTCACCATCACTTTCTGTCTCAGGGGAAAACTGTCATCAGGACAAATAAGAACATAGACAACAAGAAAAATGTGACAGATGGTCTACCCCCTTCATGCTTCATCCAAAACTTAAAAAAGAAAAGAAAAAGATTTAAAGCGGTATCAAACCCAAAAAGCAAAAATGTAATGTATTGCAGTTTACCAATTCTTAGATGTGGTTGCTGCATTAGTTTTCTTTTTTTTAAGTCTTTTTTTCCCCTCTATTTGACCTGATAATCCTGCCATTAACATACTTCCCATCTTATGCCGTGTACACGCGACCAGACTTTTCGACCGAACTGGTCTGACGGAAGGATTCCATCGGACAATTCGATCGCGTGTGGGCTTCATCAGACCTTTTCTGTCGAAAAATCTGTCTGACTTTAGAAATAGAACATGTTTCAAATCTTTCTGATGGACTCCAGTCCGACTGAAAAATCCGTTCGTCTGTATGCTAGTCCGACGGACAAAAAAGGATGCAAGGGCAGCTATTGTCTACTGGCTATGAACTTCCTTATTCTAGTCCGGTCGTACGTCATCACATTCGAAACGATCGGACTTTGATGTGATCGTGTGTAGGCAAGTCCGTTTCGTTGGAACTCCGTCGAAAAGTCCTTCAGGGTGCAGTCCGACGAAAAGTCCGGTCGTGTGTACACGGCATTAGGGTGCATTCTGGATGGAGTAGTAAAGCACCTTTGGCCAGCAGCATTGTCAGTCTGGCAGAGGGTAGTGTTATGCCGCGTACACACGAGCGGACTTTACGGCAGACTTTGCCCGGCGGACTGGATTTCGTCAGACAATTCGATCGTGTGTGGGCTCCAGCGGACTTTGTTTTCTCAAAGGTTGGACGGACTTAGATTTGAAACATGTTTTAAATTAATCCGTTGAAATCGAGTCCGGTCGAAAAGTCCGCTCGTCTGTATGCTAGTTCGACGGACAAAAAGCCATGCTAGGGCAGCTATTGGCTACTGGCTCTGAACTTCCTAGTTTTAGACCGGTCGTACGTCATCACGTACGAATTCGACAGACTTTGGTGGATTGTGTGTAGGCAAGTCCGTTCATTCAGAAAGTCCGTCGTAAAGTACGTCGAAAAGTCCACCGGGCAAAGTCTGCCGTAAAGTCCGACCGTGTGTATGCGGCATTAGACTAACATATTTGGATGAATGTGACTACCAAACTGAAGCTGAACAACAACTAACATATTATAAGCAGTAGACAGGTTTTGTTTTTTTTTCATTTTGGGTTTAAAGTTTTTAAATAAAAATTGATCATTGTAAGCAACCCCTATCACTAGTAATTGGTTTGTTTTAACCTTCTAACTGCTACTTTGTCTCGACAGCTTGGTCTGTTAAAGTAGGTTGAAAAATAATAGACTAACAGGCTGGATCACCAGGTGAAAATAAAGGAAAAAAGCCTAAAAGGAAAACAAATGCAGGCACCACACCTGAGAATTGTTAAGCTGCAATATAATACATTTTTTGTTTTTGGGTTTAATACCAATCTAAAGTCCATCACAGAGGTAAAAACTAAAAAGCACCTTAATTTACCTTCCCAATTGACTCTGATGTATTTCCCCTAAAATGGCAAGATTTGGCTGAACTCTCCCAATATTTGCTGAAATTTTGGGGCAGTGAAAACTCTAATTTCTTAATGTCGCTCCTCCCTACTTTTAAAAAGAGACAAGAGCCCCAAGTTAAAAATCTCCGATTTTATTGCTGTTCTTGTTTTAACTGAGAAAATGTCCCTTTACCCCTTGTGCAGGTGACACATTTCAGGACAGGAAATAGGATAAAACTCCCCTATGGGGCCACAGGAAGCAGTTAAAACAAGGGTGCCGAGTGCCGACACTTCTTTACTCTATCCAAAATTACAAAAAAATTGCCTGCAGTTGGGCTTTTATTGGTGCCATTAACATAATAATCTGATAGATGGAGGACAAGCAGATGACTTTCTGTAAAAATGAAAGAGGTGACTTACTTTTTGTAACAGACGAGTTCACATTATTTCCCCAGCCTGATCTCCGGACAGACTCATACAAGGGTTCTGTTGAAGACAAATATTCTGCGTTTATGTTTGATAGTGAACTTTATTTTTTTAAACCTAGTAAGGAGGAAAAGAATTGTACAGCAGACAAGTAACATCAGTACATATTCAAAAATAAAGTATTTCGTTTTGGATGGAGTGGAGAGGAATTAGAACCCCTGTCAGTTTTTATTGCCATCTGTGCCCCTGTTAGGGAGATTCAACCCTCTCTATTTGTCCTGTTTGCTATTATCAGTGAAACTAAATGAAAATTGCGAATTTTGGGTTGTCTTGGGAAGTTTAGAATGGAAATCTTCCAATGTGGACACTAGTTCTGCTGAAAAGGGGAGGGGGGGGGGGGTGGAGATTGAGTGTTCCCATAATTTGCAGGGATTTCCGTTCACTTCATGTTTTGGCTATGGGGAAGAGAGTGAATGGAAACCCCCCTGATGGGACACAGATAGCAAAAAGATCTGATGGGTTATAACCCTCCCTTACTCTATCCAGAAAAAGAAAAGTTTTGCCTATAGTCCTATTTTAAACCAGAAAACGTGGGCAGTTATTGTAGCAATTTGACAGACCCACATTTAAAGGGTCTGAGGAGTTATTTCTGCTAAAATATGTGCAGCAATTGAGGTTTGTTATGAAATTTATTATACTTTCTGCCCTAATTAGCCTTTTCTCCAGGGGTCGCTAGGAGTTCCTTGATAAATTATCAATTTCTACCTCCCAGATATGAAAGCAGTGATGCCAAAAATAATTTTAGGAGCATTCTTTCCACTAAGCATAGATGTAAGAAGAAATCTTCCCACTGACCACCAATGCTAATGTACTGGGAGCTATAGATATAGTAATTATCGGTAGGGGTTCCCTAAGTCAATATTACAGTGGGGATGGAAAGTATTCAGACCCCCTTAAATTTTTCACTCTTTGTTATATTGCAGTCATTTGCTAAAATCATTTCAGTTAATTTTTTTTCCTCATTAATATACACACAGCACCCCATATTGACAGAAAAACACAGAATTGTTGACATTTTTGCAGATTTATTAAAAAAGAAAAACTGAAATATCACATGGTCCTAAGTATTCAGACCCCTTGCTCAGTATTTAGTAGAAGCACCCTTTTGATCTAATACAGCCATGAGTCTTTTTGGGAAAGATGCAACAAGTTTTTCACACCTGGATTTGGGCATCCTCTGCCATTCCTCCTTGCAGATCCTCTCCAGTTCTGTCAGGTTGGATGGTAAACGTTGGTGGACAGCCATTTTTAGGTCTCTCCAGAGATGCTCAATTGGGTTTAAGTCAGGGCTCTGGCTGGGCCATTCAAGAACAGTCACAGAGTTGTTGTGAAGCCTCTCCTTCATTATTTTAGCTGTGTGCTTAGGGTCATTGTCTTGTTAGAAGGTAAACCTTCGGCCCAGTCTGAGGTCCTGAGCACTCTGGAGAAGGTTTTCGTCCAGAATATCCCTGTACTTGGCCACATTCATCTTTCCCTCAATTGCAACCAGTCGTCCTGTCCCTGCAGTTGCAAAACACCCCCACAGCATGATACTGCCACCACCATGCTTCATTGTTGGGACTGTATTGGACAGGTGATGAGCAGTGCCTGGTTTTCTCCACAGATACTTAGAATTAAGGCCAAAAAGTTCTATCTTGGTCTCATCAGACCAAAGAATTTTATTTCTCACCATCTTGGAGTCCTTCAGGTGTTTTTTTTTTTAGCAAACTCCATGCGGGCTTTCATGTGTCTTGCACTGAGGAGAGGCTTCCGTTGGGCCACTCTGCCATAAAGCCCTGACTGGTGGAGGGCTGCAGTGATGGTTGACTTTCTACAACTTTCTCCCATCTCCCGACTGCATCTCTGGAGCTCAGCCACAGTGATCTTTAGGTTCTTCTTTACCTCTCTCACCAAGGCTCTTCTCCCCCGATAGCTCAGTTTGGCCGGACGGCCAGCTCTAGGAAGGGTTCTGGTCGTCCCAAACGTCTTCCATTTAAGGATTATGAAGGCCACTGTGCTCTTAGGAACCTTGGGTGCAGCAGAAATTTTTTTGTAACCTTGGCCAGATCTGTGCCTTGCCACAATTCTGTCTCTGAGCTCTTCAGGCAGTTCCTTTGACCTCATGATTCTCATTTGCTCTGACATGCCCTGTGAGCTGTAAGGTCTTATATAGACAGGTGTGTGGCTTTCCTAATCAAGTCCAATCAGTATAATCAAACACAGCTGGACTCAAATGAAGGTGTAGAACCATCTCAAGGATGATCAGAAGAAATGGACAGCACCTGAGTTAAATATATGAGTGTAACAGCAAAGAGTCTGAATACTTAGGACCATGTGATATTTCAGTTTTTCTTTTTTAATAAATCTGCAAAAATGTCAACAATTCTGTGTTTTTCTGTCAATATGGGGTGCTGTGTGTATATTAATGAGGGAAAAAAATGAACTTAAATGATTTTAGCAAATGGCTGCAATATAACAAAGAATGAAAAACTTAAGGGGGTCTGAATACTTTCCATCCCCACTGTATTTCAAGAGTTTCTCCAATTTAAAGTCTGACCCAAAATATTACATTTTCAAATTCATTACCAAAATGTTCCTTTTTTTTTCTCCTGGAATTAGTGGGTTAACGGAGTCGGCGATCGCTAGAATATGCTAGAGATGCAATGCCAGAGGCTCAGACACCACCCACGTAAATAGAGATTGTTTTAAGAAAAGAACGTTTTCAGCCTGACAAAACTAGGGCCGACAGCCAAAGCTAGAGCTCAGCGTCTGCAGAGCATAGAGAAAAGTGCTGCTGCACAGGAGAAATGTCGAATTTTTTTGTCTCCCCGGAAACACTAAATTTTCCACACTTCTGGCTTGGCTCTCTCAGAATCCAGAACTACATCAGATTAGACTCCCAATACACACAGCTCGGAGGACTGGCCCTGACTTGGCTGAAAAGCTTCCTATTATTATATGCACTCCTGTGCGATGGAAACATGATTGGGTCTATTCATAAATTATAAGCTAACAGATGCCAGGTGGGCTTTGTGTGAGAAACCCCCCCCCCTCCCCCGTGGGTGGTACTCATGCGGTCGAGCTCCGGTGTTCGCGGTAATGCAGAGCGAGATCACTCCCTCTGATGAGGATGGCCTCCTCTGGATCTCCCGGATCTCCACATACATCCTCCCCCAGTACCAGCCAATACGGTCCCTTCTCCTCTCGGTCAATCATGTCTCAGAACCCGCTTCCTGATTGGCCGGGAGGAGAAGCAGGAAGAAAATAGCGAATATTAATTTCGCTATTGTCACACAACTGGATGGGCTCAGGGCGCAGTGCACTGCACCCTGAGCCCACCCTTTTTTTTAAGTCAATTAGAGCCTCAGGCTTCCAAAAAAAGAGGAAACCTCATAGAAATTCATGCATTCGGCGCCCTGCATGTAGATTAGGGGTGGACACATGGATTAGGGGGGCGGCACCCCTGCGCCCCTAATAGAGCGGCTGCCGCTGCACCAAACTTTGGCCCAAGGGCCAGATGCGGCCCTTGGGGCACTATTCCTCTCATTCACCAGGAGGGTCTAAGACAGCAAATTGATTTGAGGATCGAAAGTGGAAAGGTCTCGAGGCCTTTCCACTTGTGCCTGCTCCTGATGAGTGGCACTAAGCCACAAAATGCGTAGAACTACTGGTTGCTGTGTTTTCACCAATCTTATCAAGTCGTTTCAGCAATTATGTAATTTTACCCCTCAAGGTCTAGTGAGGCCATAGGTTCTGCAGGCAATACCTTTTGAACCATTTTTTATATAAATTCTTTGAGGTGAACTAAGGAATTTTATATATGTATACTGTGAGATATTACCATCGATTTTACTGTGAGTACATTGTTTATTGTATATCATTATCACATGTAATTATGGACTATGTATATTGGTCTAAACATTATATGTATGCTACCGTGTATTCATTGTTACTAGGAATATGAATGTCCTCTATTTAGCCTTGTAATAAAATTCCTTACTCATCCTAGTACTCTCTTGCTGCCCGCTGCTTCATTCAAAGTCCCACTCCCGTTGTAAATATGTCCTGTTCTCTTCTTGACACCATTGATGAGGCACCATTCTGTCCATCAACACCACCAGGGGGACATAATTCCTCTCATCGACGACAACAGTGAGGCACTATTCCTCCCACTGACACCAATGACGGGCCATACTTCCTTCCTCTGATATAAACGTTGGAACGTTATTCCTCCCACTGACATCAAAGATGGAGCAATATTTCTTCCACTAATTCCAACAAGGGGCGCACTATTCCTGCCACTGACACCAATGATGGGGCACTATTCCTTCTAATTACACAAATCTTGGGGTTCTATTCCTCCCACAAATACCAACAATGGGGCACAATTCCTCCTACTGACCACAGCCGCTATGTATTTTTTTCACTTCTACTTGCACACCAAACCCAAGGCATTTTCTACTCCCTTTGACCATAGTGGGCCATTGGCCCTCCTAAAGTCTGAACAATAGTAAACTGGCCCTTTGTTTAAAAAATTTGAAGACCCCTGGTACAGATAACAACAGCTTTTTTTTTTTTTTTTTAATCTGTTATTTTTTCTTCATCTACTGTAAAACCGCAACAAATAAAATGCTAATGCTCCTAAAATCTTCTAAAGGCTACTAAAACGCTACTACAAGCCAGCACAAAAAAATGCCCAATATCAGCATTTTTCATCCACCGTTTTTTTTCTAGCATTTTTTGAGCTTATAAAAAATGCTAGTGTGCACGGAGCTTAGGCTTAATGTACACCGGTAGCTTCTAAACTTGAGTTTAGGAGTTTTTGGCGTTTTTTTTTTTTTGCCAAAGCTCCTAAACTCAACAAAAGCCTATGGTCACACAGGCTTTTAGCAAAGTTTGGGAGCTGCCGCGTTTTAGGTGAGCTTCAACCTCCCTCTCCTGAACACGGAAGAATCATGTTCAGGATAGGAACGTTTTGACCGCTGACCTTTGAAAACACAAAACGTGGCAAAATCATCGCACGTTTATGCCAAATTTTGCGTTTTCATGTGGTAAATTTGGCTAGTGTACATAAATCTGGCTCCATGCACACTGGGCTTAAAAAAATGCCAGTTCCCTTGGCAGAAAAAAAAAAAAACCTACTCCTCTAAAGCGATTTTGTACACATGTTGAGGAGTGTTTAGCGTTTTTTTCTGCCAGAAGGCTCCAATTAAAAAGGCAAACCAGAAGGGTTTTTTTCCTGCCTCTAAACGCTGAGCTTAAGGTCCCTTTCACACTGGGGCGTCGGCGGTAAAGCGCCGCTAACCGTCGTATTTGTGGGGGTATTCGGCCCCTAGCCCCGCTTTTAACCCCCGCTAGCAGCCGGAAAAGGGTTAAAACCAGTGCTTTGCTGGCGGTATAGCCGCGCTGCCCCATTGATTTCAGTGGCGGAGCGGTATACACACCGCTCTAAAGATGCTGCTAGCAGGACTTTTTTTACCGTCCTGCAAGCTTACTGATCCAGTGTGAAAGAACTCGGGCTTTCACACTGGAGAGACAGGAGCAGCTCTTTCAGGGCGCTTTGCAGGCGCTATTTTTAGCGCTGTAGCACCTGCAAAGTGCCCCAGTGTGAAAGGGGTCTTAAATATACCTCTATATGTCCTAATGTGCATGGACACATAGGGTAACATTGAGCTGCTTCAACAGGGATAAAAAAATATGCAAAACTCCTGTAGAAGCGGCATTTAAGCCCAGTGACCCTAAATGAGGTGAAGCTTTGCCCACTTCATGCTGGGGTTTTTTTTTCTTTGCAAAGTGACCTTTCACCTCTTTCACTAAGCTAACAGAAAATCCCCTTCCAAAGTAAAAATTCCCATTCAAAGTGAACAGCCTATTTGACGTTAGTAAATCAACCTTATGAACTCAATGAGGGTATTCTAAGTGGCTCCAAGGCAAACACCCAGTAATATCACAAAGAGTAATGTTACTGGTTCTATTTATTAGCCATGAATTAAGAGGGGCCCTAATCCCCTTAAAATCTGCTTGCATTCCTTTTGTCCATATCAAAAAAGTCAGGAATCAAAGTTTTCAAATGGAAGGCTGCACTTCTCATTGCACACCTACACATAAGCTTCCAGCCCGAGGAACCATCACCTTGCCTGATACTTTGAAATGCATTTTTTATTTTCTGAGAAACCATTTTATCCGTTAATACCTACCCAAATGCTGTGTGTTCAGACGAACATGTTCAGTGCAATTTTTTTTATGTTTTTTTTTTTTTCAGCAGTGCATACTTATTACCGTGATCAGTCCAATACTGAAATATTAGCATTGGTTGGAATTGGCCCATGAGCTTATTTAATCCTGGATAAGAGAACTGACTTGCATTACATCCCAGATAAATCACCATTTACTTTCTGACTAGCAGAAAATGTTTCTGTGTTTTCTTCCACTATGTGTTTCTGCTAACAATTCATCATGTTTTGGGCCAATTTGTACGTACGTCACTAGGCCACCCAAGTACCTCTGCTGGGCACGCTCCTTACTGCTGGCAAGCAACTGATCCCTCTAGAGCCACCGTTCTGCTAACGTTAGAATATATTTTAGTAAGGGGGAGATGAATAGACCCTCTGTACTTTACAACCGGCTCTCACAGAACAGTTTCCATATGTTAGAGCAAGCAATTGTATAATAAATAAAGGGAAAATACCCACTCACTCCTCAGCCTTGGGTTACTCTAATTTGTAAGTATTGCTGCACTAGAAGAAAAGGTATACAAGCAAATTAACTCTTATGGAACCAGGTCATTATACCTGCATGTATAAGGTATACAGTACGTTGTGTTTATGTTCAAATGTAAAGATATGTGCCCGCATGCTTACCAAGTATCACTTCTGTTATATTTCTTAATGAGGATAGGTCTGTGCAGTGATATGTTTTTACATATATGGTAATTGTGGCTTGGTGTTTGCCTCATGCATTTTAGACAATATTGATATTGAAAATTTAAAAAGGTAGGTTTGAATTGGTATATGTGGTGGTGGCTGTGTAAGCCTTTTTGACTATATTTAACTTCCAAGTTCATATGTGAAGACCTCAATCTCTACCATTGGAATGTTTAATTTATGTTGTATCTCTGGACCCCATCAGCATTCCAATTTAGAAATTCTAAAGGACTCTGATCATGTTTAGAGAATCATACCCTTTTAGAAACAGACTGTCAGGACTTTGAGCACAAAAGTGACAATGTGATACGTTGTAATTTACAGAAACCAACTTTGGCCAACATAAAAAAAAAAAAAAAATACTAAAGACCAACAACATAAAGCTGTTTTTAGAATCTGTGCTGTGCTAAAAGACAACCACATGCCATTGTTTTACTGGAGCTAGTAAATAAAAATGATCGTTTGCTGTGCACAACATCACCAGCATGGAAGAACTGACAACATTGCTTGGGATTTCAGTGCAGCAGAGGCAGAGTTGTACATTTCTGCACTTGCAGCATTTGGAAAGAGACAAAATTTGCATGCATAGCTGTCTCACATACAAGAACCTAGTTTACTGACTCCCGATAACAACATTTAGCGGGTTTGAGTGTAATCAATAGTAACAATCCTAATCAGGGCATACTATTATTGTTCTCTGCTTCATGCCCACTTTCGCTCCCAATTAGAGGCTGGGAGCCACAAATGCCCAATGCCCTACCCTCCTATGGATGCAAAGAATTTAGATAGAGATAAAACGTCTTATGCAGTACAAAGGGTGCAATTTGTACACCCCACTCTGGTATGAGAAACTGTTTGAATAGTTGAATAAGTTACAGGGTTTTGATTTTTTTGGTACACACAGGGCATACAATATATTCACCAGATGCCTTAAAACTTTTCAGATGCTACAGTAGTTTCATCTCCCACATCAAGTGTTATCAATATCTACAATTAAGACATTTCCAGACATTCTGTAATACGACACAGAGGTTGTATCCATCCTCAACCTCTCTAATTTCCTTGCTGGCGGCGACCTCTGTAAAATGTGACATACACTTTAACAAAGATGGACCTCGCCAAATAAGTCTGCTAAGATACTCCTGACATTAACAGGCTGAGGACCAAGGCTTAAGAACCAGCTATGTCAGAGCTACAAAAGTGATATTCTTCTTGTAGTTTTTCCATTTAAACAAAAGATGTGACAGAGCCCGAGCTGAATGCTGGGAGAAGGTTTGCGGGTAAGGAGAGAGACTTAAATGCTTAAGAATTTGAAATAGAAAAAACATCTCTTGTGCTTTAGAAAAAGTCTTTCCAAGTTTTTTTGTTCTAGAGCAGGAAAGAAAACCAAGTGGCCTTTGCGTTTTTGTAGGTTTAATAAAATAGTGGTCCTTTCACTGGAAGAAAGGGATAGATAATCGTTACTTAGAACGTGTCCCAGACAGCCTGTCAGGTTTAATTCCACATGCTGGAGTCCGACTCTGGGACAGGCAGAGTTGGGAGGCTCCCTTGTGAGTTCAGTTTCCTGCCTCCCCCCAACTTTAACACAACCGGTCTTTGTTTCCAACTTCCCGTGAAAAAACACAGTGGCCAGCCGCTGAGGTGGGTCAGAGAGAGAAATCAGACAAAACATTAGCAGCGGAATTTCAAAGGAAAACAATAAAAAAAAAAAAAAAAATGAGAATGAAAGAATGCAAAAAGAGAGACTAAATATAGAGATGTGGACTGTATCGGTTTATGTAGTTTAAGTCACGGGCTGGACAGGTAGGCAACAGACAAAAAAATAGAAAAAGAGAAGTCTGTTGGGGGTAGGGTACTTTTCAACGTTCATTCTTGCCTATTAAAGACTTGGTATTATTTACCATTACTGACCTGTACATGGCTGCCACAGCTGTAAAACATCAATGTATATGTTATTTTATTAGGAATACTCTGATTCCTATCACAGGTACGTTGAAAATGCCATGTGGATTTTTTAAAATGTGTCATAATTGTAGGGCAATATAACCCATAGAAAGCAGAAGAAAAACCAACCACCATTGAACAATAAATTAAGATTGCGCAATCGAGAATTTAAAGTTCATTAAAAGATATCCATCCACACATGAGCAAGACTGTGATAAGTTTGATGGTGGCTGGGTCCACTGTAGCAGTGGTACTTAAAGTAGATGTAACCTCCAGCTGAGTGACATTTAGTTTGTTTTATGCACTGTGTAGCATGTGTATGTAAAAGCATTGACGTTACCCTTTTAACCAACTTCAGATTAGTACCTGCTATTGTTGTTCACCATAGCTAAGCTGTGAAAAATTTACAGGAGGAAAATTGTTGCATTTGAGGTATAGTAAGATTTAAAAAAAACAAGCAAATACTTAAAAATTTTTTTTTTTAAATGGGCATTTCACTGGGTGGCAAAATTAGACTCAGGCTCACCTATTTCAGACATGTAATACAATAGAATTCACTGGCGAAGGTAATTATTCTTCAGTTGGTTAGCAGCAAAATTGAAGCCGGGCGTACAAAAAAAACTGGTGGTTAAACACCATTAAAGCCGACACCAGCCAGAACATGAAGCAACTAAGAGAAGCAGGACATGACCTAAAAATGTGTGAAGGTAGCTGACCCATAGAATTGCAAAGAGTTGGGCGCAACTGAACAGATGACATCATCATCACTGTGTATTCATAAACTTTATTTTTTTATCCTTGGTTGCATGTCAGGGCTGCTAATCTTTTGCAGCCGCATCATGACTGGCGATCAGTATGCTAATTCATTCCAAAGGGGTTTCAGTAGGGTTGAGGTCAGGAATATGTGCAGGATATTTGTGTTCCTCCACACCAACCTGGTCAAGCCATGTCTTTATGGAGCTAGCTTTGTACACAGGGCCATAGTCATGCTGGAACAGAAAAGGACCTTCCCCAAACTGTTTACACAACGTTGGAAAAGCATAGTTGTCTAAAATGTCTGTGCATGATATAGCATTAACAGAACCCTTACTTTTGGCCATATAGTGTAATTCTAATCCGGCCTGTATAGTTACAGGAGGAAGGCAGAGCCCGGTCTTTATAATAACTCAATAAGGGCCTTAAAGTTTGTGGGTGTCCAAGAACTATTGGGGGGAGACAATTATGGCTTGTCATGGAGTAAGGTCCTCGGATGAGCGTTCTTACATATCTTCACTGCCATTTATCCTATCCTTATACATTAGATGTTGTCTTCTAACATTGCTATTTTAAACATAAGTGATTGATGTTACCCTGTTAACATGGTGTGAGAATTGCATCAGGTAACCTACACGTGAATTTGGTGCAGCTGTGCATAGTAACCAATCAGCTTCTAACTTCTAGCTTGTTCAATTAAAGGATAAGTTCACCTTTTCAGAAAATTAATAAAATGCACATTTTTTTGCAGGTAAAAAAATGTGCATTTATTATTTTTTGTTGCAGGAGCCTGTAAAGCATTGCACCAGTGATCAGCAGATTGCTGATGCTATGCAGGTCTCCTGCAGACCTTTCATTGTATAGGCTTGCTCGTACCTCATACAAGGAAGCCGGTGCTGACAGGAAGAATGAATGTACTGTGAGCACCGTGGTAGTTCATTGAAAACTACAAGCCGACAGCCGCAAAGGCTGCTGAACCTTGTAGTTTTCCATTCACAGCTAGCTGGTTGAAAAGATTTCCCGCTAGCTGGCACAGTAGGGGAGTGGGAGGTGCAGGAGCCGGTGCATTCATAACATGTTACACCCTGAATATTGGTGTAACATTTTATTAAAGTTGAACTTATTCTTTAAGCTTGGACAATAAAACCTAGAAGTTGATTGGTTACTATGCACAGCTGCACCAGACTCAGTGTGCACCAGTTTTAGTAAATGTTTGCATAGTATGAATAAGCTTTTTGTAGAATTATTTTTTCCTGCACAATGAGTAAACATTTCAATAAAATGTAGCAAATGGAGCAGGGACCACTTTTCAGGAACACTGTGAATTGTGTGAATGCACAAAGTGTGTTTTTGCATTCTGACATAACCGTTTTCTCTGCTGCATCCTCACAGCAAAATAAGATCCAGAAACCAAGTTTACAGACCATGATTAATCTTTCCAAAGCAAAGTGTATAATTGAAGGTTTCCTTGATGAAAATAAGCCTCCATCTAAACATTTAGCAAGTTAAGGTTCTTTTGATTGAGTCACTGGGCCGTGTAATCTGTTATTTAGCTAGCATATGCAGGCAAGAATGTAAGCAACCAAAAGTGGTGGTTCCACCCACTCATAAACTGACTTGCCAAACCTCAAGATATTGATAGAACAGGTACAGTGCAAACAGCAGCCTACGGAATGCTAACTCTGGTGCCGAGAGTCATTTGCAGGGTAAAAATAACACTTACCGTTACCAAAAAATGACCTCACCTTTTCCTACTACTTGTACACACACACAGGGCATCTGTGTTACCCAGGCCTCAGTCAGCTTGGCAGAGTGTGTGAACTAGTTAGTGCTGCAGGCTCATATACAACACACAGCAGAGGACAGCCAATTTGAGCTATTCTTAACCAGTACCTCTGTTTGTCCATTGACCATTGTCCATTGAGTTCTGCTGAGCCAACACTACCGGACGCAATCTCAAAGACGGGCACAAAATCAGGAGGCAATTAGGGATAAGCGGTGTGATTTTCAGGGAAACTGAAGAGCAAAAGTGTTAGTTTTACCATCAGCGAAATTAAGACAAAAGAAGCAATTCTTAAGCCTGGGTCAAATGGCCGGCTTCTGTCGAACCGGTTGCCATACACATGGGCCGAATGTCGCCCAGCATACTAGGCTTTATATTGCTCATTGAGCTCTTTAGGTAAAATGTGCTTGGAAATTATTTAGAAGGGGTCTTATTTAGGATAGTTTCATCCTGTCTTGTTGTTATTTGTGTTTTTGTTTTTCTTTTTTGTGTATATGATTGCTATTTGTGCACTGTCAATTTTTTTTACCTTTTTTCAGTCTGCATTTTTTATTCTGTTAGCCCCTGTTCACACCGGTGCGATTTGACAGTTCCAAATTGCACGACCAGGCACACCCCATTGTTGGCAATGGAACCCTTCAAATAGCTGCGACTCAGAAAAATGTTTCTGCACTACTTTTTGCTGATTTCATTGTGACCTGCATAGACTTGTTGTATAAAGTAGAAAGCCACAGTGAAATCTGCAGTGCAAATCGCACTGATGTGTGGCTTTGATATTGCGCTGAAGTAGTGCTATTTCAAAACCGCACCGGTGTGAATTGGGGCCAAAAGAAAAATTGAGAATGAATTATGCTAATGAGGGGCTGTTTTTTGGTACTTGAACATTGCCAGGATGGGCGAAAGGAGCTTCTATTACATACAGAAGACATTTAAAGCCCACTGTACTCTTATAAGCCACCAAAAAACACTTTGTTGGGGCCAAAAAACTAAATATTCAGTACATCTCTGCAATATATGCACATTCACCGTGTTTTAATAATTTCAAAATATGCAGGTACAAAAGATAGCTGATAATCTGCCATAAATCTAGCGTGCTCTTAAATTCCTATTTGGGCTTAAAACACAGTGTTGTGCTGTACTTACATCCCAAGCAGTGTTGTCAGCCCTGGCTGCTGGACTACAGAACTCTGCCTATCCCCTCCTCTCTCTGTCACTCTCCACATTCATACGCCAATTTCCTTCCTAGATAAACAATGTTACTGCTGCTTCTTTTTAGCAACCCGGAGCGGAGGAATAGTGCCTTGCACTCTACTGTACAGTGCATTAGGATACTGTTAACAATAAATTGGCTTTTTATGAGACTGATTTTAAAACCTTGAGTTCAGTACAAAATTGCAGCAGGAGGAGTACTGTAGAAAAAATGTATAGCTGCATAGATCCCAGAGAAGAGGGATGGCATTCAATATTGCAGTGTATCATCCACCCCTTTTAACTTGCATTACCAGCCCATATAGAATAACACATATTACTGAAAATATGCTGTATATGGAAAAAACCTTAACAAGATCCTCAGATCTCATGGGGATTTACATGGAAAAGTCTTCAACCCCCAACTAGTTACATAAGTTAGAGAGAAACTACAGGCAAATAGCTGATTATACAGTTGAATCACACACAGCTTGTCAAAAGGTTTGTAAAGTAAAATATTATAAGTGAGCCTCCTCCTTGTTAAATGGCAACACGTATCAGAACCTGCAATCACACAGAGTTTCTACTTTTTTGGACCATTGACTATTAATGCAAAGGGCAAATGAGCCATGGAGCTGGAATAGAGAACAGTGGTGCGGTATGAACCTGTAATAGCAAATAGTGGTGAGTCACAAAACAGAGCAGTGGTGAACAGTGAAAAGCCATAGAGATGTAATAGTGAACAGTGATAAGCCATAGAGCCGTAATAGTGAACGGCAATGTGCAATGGAGCTGGAATAGTGATCAGTAGTGAGTCATGGAGCTGTAACTGTGCACAGAGGTGAGCCATGAAGCTTTAAAAGTGAACAGTGGTGAGCGGTGGATAGCTATGGAGCTGTAATTGTAAGGAGAGGTGAGCTGTAACAGTGAAAAGTGGTGAGTCGTGGAGCTGGAATAGTGAACAGTCGTATGCAGTGGAGCTGGAAAAGTAAATAGTAGTGGTCAATGGAGCTAGAATATTAAACTACGTGAACTGCATAGCTAGACTTGTGAGTGCTCCCCTCCCTCTTCCCCTCTGTGTGCAGAAGTGGCTCTGTCCGCAGGTCACCGCCGGAGCGGCCGCTGTGCTTTACGCTGCTAGAGCCCGTCTCCCCTCCCTCCTCCTGTCAGAAGAGAGCAGCCGCCGGAGATCGGAGCAGCTGGTCTCTGTGTTGAGAGAGACCAGCCGCGCAGTGACTTCGCTGGGGAGGGGGGGGGCGGCCCATGCCTGCAGCCTGACACAGGTTCTCTCCACTCTCCTCCTCTGTCTCTCACTCCCGCCTAATCTGCTCTTCACCCGGGCGGCACGGCTGCACACTGTCCTCTCTAGCTGCCGCCCGGGTGTTAATGTGTCTGTACTGATAGAGGGAGGTTTGTCCCTGGGGGTCTGTACTAATGGGGGGGTTGTCCTGGGGGGGTCTGTACTAATGGGGGGGTTGTCCTGGGGGGTCTGTACTAATGGGGGGGTTGTCCTGGGGGGGTCTGTACTAATGGGGGGGTTGTCCTGGGGGGGTCTGTACTAATGGAGGGGGAGTTGTCCTGGGGGGTCTGTACTAATGGAGGGGGAGTTGTCCTGGGGGGTCTGTACTAATGGAGGGGGAGTTGTCCTGGGGGGGTCTGTACTAATGGAGGGGGAGTTGTCCTGTGGGGTCTGTACTAATGGAGGGGGAGTTGTCCTGGGGGGTCTGTACTAATGGAGGGGGAGTTGTCCTGGGGGGTCTGCACTAATGAAGGGGGGTTGTCCTGGGGGGTCTGTACTAATGAATGGGGGATTTATCCTGAGGGGTCTGTACTAATGGAGAGGGGATTTGTCCTGGGGGTCTGTACTAATGGAGGGGGGTTTCTCCTGGGGGGTCTGCACTAATGGAGGGGGGTTTCTCCTGGGGGGTCTGCACTAATGGAGAGGGGATTTGTCCTGGGGGGTCTGTACTAATGGGGGGGGTTGTCCTGGGGGGGTCTGTACTAATGGAGGGGGAGTTGTCCTGGGGGGTCTGTACTAATGGAGGGGGAGTTGTCCTGGGGGGTCTGTACTAATGGAGGGGGAGTTGTCCTGGGGGGGTCTGTACTAATGGAGGGGGAGTTGTCCTGTGGGGTCTGTACTAATGGAGGGGGAGTTGTCCTGGGGGGTCTGCACTAATGAAGGGGGGTTGTCCTGGGGGGTCTGTACTAATGAATGGGGGATTTATCCTGAGGGGTCTGTACTAATGGAGGGGGGTTTCTCCTGGGGGGTCTGTACTAATGGAGAGGGGATTTGTCCTGGGGGTCTGTACTAATGGAGGGGGGTTTCTCCTGGGGGGTCTGCACTAATGAAGGGGGGTTTCTCCTGGGGGGTCTGCACTAATGGAGAGGGGATTTGTCCTGGGGGGTCTGTACTAATGGGGGGGTTGTCCTGGGGGGGTCTGTACTAATGGGGGGGTTGTCCTGGGGGGGTCTGTACTAATGGAGGGGGAGTTGTCCTGGGGGGTCTGTACTAATGGAGTGATTTGTCCTGGGGGGTCTGTACTAATGGGGGGGTTGTCCTGGGGGGGTCTGTACTAATGGGGGGGTTGTCCTGGGGGGGTCTGTACTAATGGAGGGGGAGTTGTCCTGGGGGGTCTGTACTAATGGAGTGATTTGTCCTGGGGGTCTGTACTAATGGAGGGGGAGTTGTCCTGGGGGGTCTGTACTAATGGAGGGGGGGTTGTCCTGGGGGGTCTGTACTAATGGAGGGATTTGTCCTGGGGGTCTGTACTAATGGAGGGGGTTGTCCTTTGGGGTCTGTACTAATGGAGGGGGGTTGTCCTGGGGGGGTCTGTACTAATGGAGGGGGGTTGTCCTGGGGGGGTCTGTACTAATGAAGGGGGGGTTGTGCTGGGGGCTCTGTACTAATGAATGGGGGATTTATCCTGGGGGGTCTGTACTAATGGAGGGGGGTTTCTCCCGGGGGGTCTGCACTAATGGAGGGGGGTTTCTCCTGGGTGGTCTGTACTAATATAGAGGGGATTTGTCCTGGGGGGGTCTGTACTAATGGAGGGGGGATTTGTCCTGGGGGGTCTGTACTAATGGAGGGGGGATTTGTCCTGGGGGGATCTGTACTAATGGAGGGGGGTTTCTCCTGGGGGGTCTGTACTAATGGAGAGGGGATTTGTCCTGGGGGGGTCTGTACTAATGGAGGGGGGATTTGTCCTGGGGGGGTCTGTACTAATGGAGGGGGGGGTGTTTGTCTGGGGGGTCTGTACTAATGGAGGGGGGGTGTCCTGGGGGGGTCTGTACTAATGGAGGGGGGTTTGTCCTGGTGGGGGGTCTGTACTAATGGAGGGGGGTTTGTCCTGGTGGGGGGTCTGTACTAATGAAGGGGGGATTTGTCCTGTGGGGGTCTGTACTAGGGGAGGGGGGGTTCTCCTGGGGGGTCTGTAGTAATGGAGGGGATTTGTCCTGGGGGGGTCTGTACTAATGAAGGGGGATTTGTCCTGTGGGGGTCTGTACTAGTGGAGGGGGGGTTCGCTTGGGGGGTCTGTACTAATGGAGGGGGTTTGTCCTGGGGGGTCTGTACTAATAGAGGGGGGGTTTGTCCTGGGGGTCTGTACTAATGGAGGGGGGTTGTCCTGGGGGGTCTGTACTAATGAAGGGGGGGTTTGTCCTGTGGGGGGTCTGTACTAATGGAGGGGGCTTTGTCCTGGGGGGATCTGTACTAATGGAGGGGGGTTGTCCTGGTGGGGGTCTACTAATGGAGGGGGGGTGGTTTGTCCTGGGGGGGGTCTATACTAATGAAGGGGGGGGTCTGTACTGAGAGAGGGGTTTATACTTAGTGGGGGGCCTGCACTGACGAAGGGGGGTCTATACTTAGTGGAGGGGGGTCTGTACTGAGGGGCGACTAAAGTTGGTGGAAGGGGGGTGACACCACGTTATACCGCACCGGGTGACACCAACCCTAGTGACGTCACTGCAGCTGCGGGCTCTTCTTTCGCCCCTTCCCCTCCCTCTCCTCCGCACGTGCAC
Organism: Aquarana catesbeiana; assembly: GCF_042186555.1. Classification (NCBI taxonomy): domain Eukaryota; kingdom Metazoa; phylum Chordata; class Amphibia; order Anura; family Ranidae; genus Aquarana; species Aquarana catesbeiana. The sequence goes on along the minus strand of NC_133333.1, from coordinate 215,912,195 downwards.
TGCTATACTAGTGAGCGACGCTGGCCAGCACAGCCTCCCACTATGTTTCTTCCCCCGCCTTCATATCAGCCAGGTAAAAATAGAAAAAGGAGCAGAGAAGAGGATTGTGGGACATGTAGTCCCGAGGACTGGCAGCCCCACTGTAACACAGAAACTGCAGCCCACACAGCAGGCTCAGCTGAATGGGAGAGAGAGAGATACAGGAGCCTGGGAAAGCTTTCAGGGAAGTACACCCAGGACTCCAGAGGGAGAGGGCAGTGCTGAGGGAACACCATCAGAGAGGAAACCCCGCTGCCCTGTGCCACCAGAGGGAAAGACACACAGCCTAACGCCATCCCTGGCGGAGAAAGGAATGGAGTCACTGCCAGAATACAGATCTGGGTGCTACCCAGTGGAGTCGCCACGGGCAATTCAGAGTGAGCTGACTCCTGATCAGGGGAACCATCGCTGGGTCAGGTGAGAGGGCCGATCGGCCATTATCTACTAACGTCCATAGGAACTGCAGTCTCTGACCATCTCCTGTATTATATCTGCAGTCTCTGACCATCTCTTGTATAATGTCTGCAGTCTCTGACCTTCTCTTGTATCATTCCTTCAGTCTTTGACCTTCTGTTGTATCATGTCTGCAGTCTCTGACCATCTCCTGTATCATGTCTGCAGTCTCTGACCTTCTCTTGTATCATGTCTGCAGTCTCTGTTCATCTCCTGTACTATGTCTGCAGTCTCTGATCATCTCCTGTACTATGTCTGCAGTCTCTGATCATCTCCTGTACTATGTCTGCAGTCTCTGATCATCTCCTGTATCATGTCTGCAGTCTCTGACTGTCTCTTGTATCATGTCTACAGTCCCTGATCATCTCCTGTACCATGTCTGCAGTCTCTGATCATCTCCTGTACCATGTCTGCAGTCTCTGATCATCTCCTGTACTATGTCTGCAGTCTCTGATCATCTCCTGTACCATGTCTGCAGTCTCTGATCATCTCCTGTACCATGTCTGCAGTCTCTGATCATCTCCTGTATCATGTCTGCAGTCTCTGACCATCTCTTGTATCATGTCTGCAGTCTTTGACCATATCCTGTATTATGTCTGGGGACTCTTTCTAACAGAAGCCCTCTCTGTGTGCATCAGAAAGACTCCCCTCCAGGTCTCATTAGTGTTCTCTCTTCCTGTATTTTTTTTATTGTTAAGAGATCATGGGAGGATTTCAGGGTAACAAAGACTTCTTAGGGGAGCAGCTCTGTATTTGAGTCGTTGCCATAGAATCATTTGTAAAGGGGAGGAGTTGGTAAGATGACCACGCCCATGTGGGGGCGCCAGAAATATTTCTGCACCCAGGCGTCTGTGACCCTAGGATCGGCCCTGTGAGCAGCTGTAAATCTGAAACCATAAACAGCTGTGAGCCATGGAGTCAACGCTGTATCCTGGTGTAGGCCGACGAGGCCCAGGCTTAGGGCAGCACTTTGCAGGGGGGCAGCACGGAAAGAGTCCTTACCGGTTTGCGCTACATTCATAGTGTAGCACCAGTCTTATGGGGCAGACTGGGCTGAGAGGCAAATTAGCCTAGCGCCCTCATAAAGCGGCCGGACTGCTTCCGGTATGCGGGCGGCCGGCATTCCGCAACTGGGGGGGGGGCACTACTTCTAATTTTAACTGTCTCATCATCCAGGATCACAAACCTTCCTCACTGTGTTATGTTTTCTGCTGCACCATTGGCATGGTTATATCTTCTTAGTTCTCTCCATAAAATTATCAGAAATGTGTGCTTAAAGTAGAACTATTGGCAACACTTTTTTTTTTTTCATTTTGGATAGAGTAAGGGAGGGTTATAGCCCCTGTCAGTTTATTTTTTACCATCCCTGTCCCATTGCAGAGATAGCCCTTCACTTCCTGCCCCATAGCCAAACAGGAAGTGAGAGGAAATCTATGCAAATTAAGGGAATCCATTGCCCCCCCCCAGGCCCTCAGAACTAGTGTCCCCGCTCGAAAATTTCAGGACAGGTCTTAAACAGCAAAGGGTGGGGCCTTGACAGGGAGGGGTGGGTCAAATTTAAATTAGGGGGTACACAAGTTTACTAAGGCCCAGGGCAGCACAAAACCTAAATACACTACTGCATGGAGCTGAAATAGTAAACAGTGGTGAGCTGTAACTGTGAGCAGCGCTGAGCCATGGAGCTAGAATAGTGAACAATAGTGAGCCATGGAACTGGAATAATGAACAATGAGCAGTGCTGAGCCATGGAGTTAGAATAGTGAACAGTCATGAGCTATAATACTGATGTGGTAAACCATAGAGCTGGAATGGTGAACTGTGGAGCTAGAATAGTGAACAGTGATTAAAGCGCATTAAACCCAAAAGCAAACATTTATTATACTGCAGCTTGCCAATTCTTAGATTTTATGGCTGTACTAGTTTTCTTTTCTTTTTTAGGCTTTCTTAATTTTATTTATCAAACCATTTACTACTGACAGGGGTGCTTACAACTATCAGCTTTTGTTTATGTAAAACCTTTATCCCAAAAGGAATAAATTGTTTGCTGTAACTGATTATAAAGTGTTAGCTGGAGTTTGTTTTCAATTTGTCAGTGTATTTAAATTTGCTAATACATCTAACACTCCCCTAACAGCTAACAATGCTGCTGTCTGCTGTGCCTCCTGTGCTCCTTCATCCAGAGTGGGGACATTTTAATACAGGACTTGTGTTACTGATCAGAGTACCAGGTGAAAACAGAGGGGAAAAGGCAAAAAAAAAAAGCAAATGCAGTCACTACATTTAATGATTGATAAACTGCAATATAGTACATATTGGGTTTATTACTACTTTAATTTAATAGATTATTAGATGGCAATTTCCCTTTCTAAAATTATTGGTGTGCAGCAGATTTTAATATATTATTACCTGAACAAAGCTGAGCAGCACCTGTCAGTCATTTGTAGTGCAGAGAGGCAGGAGGAGTGGGGTGGATGCGGGAGAGATTTACTCAAGTAGGGAAACAATGCAAACTACCATACAGCACGTGCAGTTTGTTGGGTCTAATTTGACCAAGCTGGAGCGACCTCTTTACGCTCACCATCAAAGCCAGGCCCAAAATAGGAGCTAGATGATGGGCTTTTGTCTTGCTAATGCACCTTGTTTCACACAGTGAGGCTCCCACACCCCCAGGTAGAGAGGCGCCTGGAGAGAGCTGGAGTGTGCCAGCACTTGAGCTCAGGAGCCTATTATGTGACAGACAAAAGCTGCACCTGCAGGCGGCCAAGTGAGATTTACTGTATCTGCCTGCTTGCCTTCATCCCAGGCAGCCCGACAAGAATTAACCCTCACCGGCCTTGGTGTATTTTGGATGGCAGAGACCAGTTCTGGTTATAGATGCAGCAAAACAGACTGTAAACCCGGTCACTAAAATCTTATATAAACTTTAACATGTCAATATAATTTCAAAAGCTATTCTAAAGTTTTGTTAAAATAGATCCTGGTGATACTGCCACGAAGGACAATGTTCTCTCTCACATTTCCCCCCTGGACATGGCATATGTTTGATACACAATGCTTTTGAAAACTAAATGTTCCAGCCTGTAAAAAAAAAAAAAAAAAATTAAATCAGCAGCTACAAATACTGTAGCTGCTGACCTTTAATATAAGGACACTTACCTGTTCAGGGATCCCGCGATGTCGGCACCCGAAACCGATTCGTCCATCGGCTTTGGGTTCAGGCATCGGCATTGCAAGTAAGGGAAACCGGCAGTGAAGCCTTCAGGCTTCACTGCCGGTTTCCTACTGTGCATGGGCAAGTGGGGCTGCGCTTTCTGAATGGTCCGTTTTCTGGGACACACAGATCCCAGAATGCTGCGGGGGGAAGGAGGAGGGGCCTGCAAATGATGGAGATCACCATGCATTAAAAGGGGGATCAACTCCAGAGATAAAATGATGATTCTCCCGCTCTACAAGACTCTGGTCCGGCCGCATCTGGAGTATGCTGTCCAGTTCTGGGCACCAGTCCTCAGGAGGGACGTACTGGAAATGGAGCGAGTACAAAGAAGGGCAACAAAGCTAATAAAGGGTCTGGAGGATCTTAGTTATGAGGAAAGGTTGCGAGCACTGAACTTATTCTCTCTGGAGAAGAGACGCTTGAGAGGGGATATGATTTCAATTTACAAATACTGTACTGGTGACCCCACAATAGGGATAAAACTTTTTCGCAGAAGAGAGTTTAATAAGACTCGTGGCCACTCATTACAATTAGAAGAAAAGAGGTTTAACCTTAAACTACGTAGAGGGTTCTTTACTGTAAGAGCGACAAGGATGTAGAATTCCCTTCCACAGGCGGTGGTCTCAGCGGGGAGCATTGATAGCTTCAAGAAACTATTAGATAATCACCTGAATGACCGCAACATACAGGGATATGTAATGTAATACTGACACATAATCACACACATAGGTTGGACTTGATGGACTTGTGTCTTTTTTCAACCTCACCTACTATGTAACTATGTAACTATGTGGCGATCTTACCAGGAAGTGGGAGCGGGTACCCGTCAAAACCAGCTTCCCCCCCCAAAAGTGCCAAATGTGGCAGTGGAGGGGGGGGGGTGCGAACAAGCGAAGCTTCCCCTTTTGGGTGGAGCTCCGCTTTAATCAGTTAGAGACCAGATCTACTTTAAATTATTCTGGATGTTAAGAAATATCTAAAGTGGAAATCCAGCCTATTCCTAACTAAGCTTTTTCTGAAAGCGATCCGGTTTGGTCACGTGATCTCCCCAGTGCCCGGCTTCATTGAAGAGGAGAGATCCCCGATAACGGCTGCAGAGCCTGGGAGCTGATATCACCCATAGACTGCCCTATTATCAGTTGCCCTTCCTCTACACGGAATTTTCCACTGACAGCTGATCATATGACCTGACCGGATCACCCTCAGAATAGGTACGTTTACACATCTTCCTTTCACAGGGTAGATAGAATAGAATTTAGAATGGAGGTGGGAGCAGATTTAAGCTTCGCTAGGAACAGGCTGGAATAAAAACTGCTAAATACCTTTTTTCATTAGCAGTTAGAGCAGTCTTGTGACTTCTATCAGTGTCTGGTTAAAGCTTGTAGAAGGAGTTTTCATTCTCCCTTGATTGTCCTATGAGGCTGCAGGACACCTGACCCCCTCTGTCTGGACAGTGCTGATTGGCCCTGTGCTGATCACATGCCCCCTCCCAAGAAAAAAAAAAACTCTCTAGCAATACAAACCAAACTGAGCATGTGCAGAGTGCCCCAAAGGCTCTGTTCTATTAGCAGATAGACTGGGGGCTGTGGAAGAAGGAGAGGATCAGAGAAGACAGAATCAGCCTTTTTACACAATGCAGGGGATGAACCTCTTAGGTTCAACAGTGAATATAACAAGCATCCTTTACTGCATATACAGACTATTTTACTGTTGTGGGTTTAGTAACACTCTAAGACAAAAATACTGAAAATGACTTTTAAAATGACATTATTGTGTTACTAAAATAAGGTTTTAGGTTTATATCTACCGGTACTTTATGGCCCCTTAATATAACCTAAAATGACAGCTTGTGCCAGAGGTTGTGCATGAACTGGACCCTTTATCCGTCTTTACTACTTAGCTACCAAGGTGAATAAACAGCACATTACTACTGTCATTTACTAGCGGACCACCTCTGTCTGGCTCAGACACCCTCACTTTGGCACCACTGTACTTTCTGAGAACAAACTACAAGGCTGAGGATACTGTTCACAAACTTGGCTCAGAGTATCACCTCTGCTGCTGGCGAAGTCATTAGGCTCCCTCCCAGAAGGCTCTTCAGACAACGGATGTTAGGTTGTTTACTATTGCTGTGGTTACTCCAATACCCACACCGATGGTAGATCACAGTTGGCAAAGCCAGGGATTTCTGTAGGACAGACCGAAATATAATGTTCTAGACAGCAAATAGCGCTTTGATTCTAAAAACTTCATCTGGGTGCAGTAAGGCAGATACCAAATTATTTACTGCAGAAAAAGGGCAGAATATATTACCAAATGCAGGAAAATTCAAATGTTACTAACAAAGCAAATTTGGAGAGGCCCCAAAAGCCAACTGAAAGAGGCTTTGTACTGGAAAACCAGTTGAATGTTACAAGTGCCAGTCAAGTTCATGCAAACCGTTCCTGAGTGACACATAGGGGCCGTCACTGCCAAGGAGTTTGTTGTATGGCTGGTAGACTGACCAGTGTGTCTTATCGTACTGTATTTAAATCCTAACAGTGAATTTTTATTTTCTTCCTTTTGGTCCTTTTAAAGTATTTGGTCATATCAAGTGGTGCAAATATAGCTATATTGTCCCACATTGCTGCTATGGGGCCAATGTATGCGGAAGATGGCTGCCGCCAAGATGATTGATGTTGGAATTATATCAGAGCTTCTTTCTACCTGTGTTCTCTAAAACAGACTATTGAGACTTTTCTGTTCTTCTACTGGACTACAAATCATTTAGTCCCTATGCTGTGAATAAGAAAAAAAACTCAGTCCCGGTTGACAAAGTAAACACCACATCTCAAATAGGAACAATTACAGAAAGAAGAAACAAATGGGACTTTAAAGGCGTCGAACCTCCTCTCAGAATAATTACTAGTGCATAATCATGGATTAAAAGAAATTTTTATTACAAAATTCTTAAAAAATGTGAAGTTGGGGATCTACACATCCCTTTTAAAACCATTGGAAATTGGTTACAATTCATAATCAAACCCAGAGCACCCCTGAAGATGGAGATCCCTACTTAAGTATGTATACAATAAAACTTTAGTAATTGATAAACATCATATACATATAAATTGTGTATAACATGTCACACAAGGAAGGGATAACTAATCCCGATGTGATTCGCCTTTGTCTGCTTCTTCAAGGGCTCAGAGGGGTGCCGTGACAATGGGTTCAATTGAAAAATAGATTGTAATTCAGGAGGATCCAAAGAAGAGTCTATCTCTATGTAGCCAGACACCAGATGGGTAGGAATAGTATAAGCCAAACGAGTACACAAGCCAGGAAGCTCCACCAGGGGGCCACGAAACACAGCCCCGAACAGGGGAAAAAGGGGGGATGGCGTCAACCCCTCTCACAAAATGTGTATCTCAAAGCACTAGCCAGTTTAATGTATGTATGTATGTATATATTCCTATTAGAAGGCAGAGATGGACAGCTACATCAAAGGTATATGGGTCTTAAAGTATCCTTTATGCAAGCTTCTGCCCAAATTAAATCATTGCTCTCAGAGACGGTGTGCTTCACATGGATTGCCTGTAGGAATGAGTGGTGATACAACCCTGTTATGCTGTGAATAAGAAGACGGTAGGAGTAAATGAGTAGTTTGGCAAAAGACTGTGGGCAGGGCTGACACCACCAAACTGTATGTTGTAGCCTACAACAGGACTTAGGAGCTGAGTGCATTTCTGGCAGATCAGCAGGTATTTTCGGTACCTACCAGGTCTTTTAAGGGTTAAACATGGGAACATGTGCGCGTATTATAGATATGTACTACATACGTGTGTTTCTTTTTTTTTTTTATTTGTATTTGCCATGATATACACTTTACAGATAGTATAGATAGGTATAGTATTGGATAAATGACTCAGACCTTAAAGCCAGGGGAAAGTGTGCATTACTAGCTGCTTCTCACAGTGTACATTAGAGGAAGACAGGAGAACAGAGCCCACCTTATTTCCTGGCTTGAGGACATCAAGCATCACCTAGCTCTTTCCTTCCCTGCCTGGCTGGCCCTGGCCCACCCCTTTCATTCATTGGATTTCAGTCCTTTATATTCATGAAGGCTCAGCATCACAACTACCTAGAATGGTCTGAAAGCAAATGAAGTCTGCCTAAGGATGACCATTCTTCCAGGTTTAACATCTATACCTGTCAAGGTATTTTGATATTTGCAGCACTTCTCCCAAGAGCCAGCCCGCTGCTTGTATGGGGGCCGAGGGCCCTTGAGAGGAGAACTGAGGCAGGGTGCTGTGATGTGTTTGGGAAGATATGTTTAGCGTCCTGCCAGCCTCTCTCACCTGCATCCCTCTGTATTGTATAGAGAAGTACAAAGTCCCAGTGATGATGTCTCTGCAAATAAAATAAGGTATGTGATGAAAGTGGAAAGGTTTTATTTAAACCTTTCAGTAGTTGATGGGGGGGGATTGCAGAGCAAAATATAAGCATAGTAAAACTTTGGCTTACATAAGTTTGAAGGATCACCTATTCATCATGTTTGGCTTTCCGAACTCCCTATTACATTTTTTGGGGGAACCAGTCGGTTGCCACATAATGCTTTTTTGTGTTAGATTGATTTTATTTGTGGCCCTTGGTTAACATTTCATAAAGCATTTCCTATTTCTGAAGTAGCACCATCAATACTAATACATTTGTGATTAAATGAAATGGAAGCTAAATGGTAACTATGAGGCCAGGACTTCAGCGTAATGGAAAGAGAACGGAGGCAAAGTTTCAGTCTGCTCTCTCTAATCTCCAATAACATAGAGAAGTATAACTATCCATAAATGCGGCCAGCAATAAATCCGGCCGGGGCTGTGATGTGTGGGATTAAATACTCTTCAGCGAGAAGCACAGTGCTGCGCAGTTTGTAGAGGCGCTTTTTATATGCCATGCCAACCCTGGCAAGCTACGTACCAGCACAAAACACCTTTTATAATAACTGACAGCAGCAGAGATGAAAGATGCTACAAGCTTGGGAATGTTGGAATAATATTTTTTATGGGAATTTTTAAATTTTCTTTGGACCAGAGAGATGGACTAGATTAATGCGTCGTGTTTTAAGTATGTAATGTTAGGTTTAGCTTGCTAATTTAGTTTTTTATTTCTTTGATTTTCTTTATATATATATATATATATATATATATATATATATATATATATATATATAATCTTTTTATTGTATATGTGTTTGTCCAACACTTTTTTTTTTTAATAAATAAAATATTTATTTTAAAAAAATATGTAAAGGAAAGCAGCAGAGGCCATAGCAAACCTGAGTCTCATGAGGATTCTATTCATATAACAAAATTACTTAAAGCGATTTTAAACCCATAAGCAAACATTTATTAGATTGCAGCTTACCAGTTCTTAGATGTGTTGGCTGCATTTCTTTCTTTCTTTTTTTTTTTTTAAGGCTTTCTTTCTTTTATTCTACCCTGGTGATTCAGCCAGTGAGGCTGGGTTCACACTTGTGTGATGACAGATATCGCATGCAATTCGCAAACTGTATAGCTGAAATCGCATGGCATTCACACCAAAATGGTGCAGGACCCTTTTTTGGTCCGCACTGGAATAGGATCACATGAGTGCTCACACCTATGCGATCCAATTCCTGCACCATTTGACAGTTTGCATTGCGATCTGTGAACCGAACTGGGGGTGTCATTAACTTTACATTGACACCTGCAGCAGTTTGCAGATGTTGGTGTGAACTACCGGCGAGTGACATGTGATGCGTGAACTCGCACTGGTGACCGCATCGTACTAGTGTGAACCGGGACTGAATCTGTTGTTTTTCAACAGAATAAGCTGTTATGTAGATGTAGCAGTTGGAAGCAGTAGCAGTTTGAACACTGACAGGACACTGACTTGCCAAGATAAGCTTTTATTTATTTGTGCAGCAAGGTACTGTACTACAGAAACATGGAGAAGGTGACATCTTCCCCTTTACAATCAATTTATTTTCACTTTTTACTGAGATACTGATCTTATGCTGCACAATTCTACTCTAACTAGCATTGAGAGAGCTAAAGCAAAGCATTCCCTAAACCTCTATGCAGAATGCTGAGAATTCTGGGAGTTGTGGTTTGGGATAGCAAGCATATAATGGGACCCATAAACTCTTCGAACTACAGATCTTAATTGACACTGTGCAGGTAGGAGAAGTGGGGAGAAGATTCTTATTAAACCAGCTGGAAAAGTTCTGGGTTTTGGCACCAAGGAAGAGGGAGAGAGAACACCCCTGTCCGAGTAGTCCCCTGCCAGTGGGGATGCAAGTCTAAGATTGACAGTGTGGACACTCGGGAGAAGCGCAGTACTACCCGCATTACAGATCCTGCACCGCTGATCACCTAAGGCTTTCATGGAGAGACCAAAAAAGGGGCCCCCTTCTACAGCAAGCATCCACAGCAGCATCCGGGGAACTGTTGAGAGGGTATCTGCCCATTACTGACATTGCTAGCAGAGACTGAGCCACTGAGAGCATGACGCCAACTGCATCCAATCCATACTGCAGCTAGACCAGCCCTATACTATACTTCTACCCAGTGGCAGCCTGTCCATACGTCCGGCTGCTAATCTACATGCGGGGCGCTGGACGCATGGATTCCAATCATGTTCTTTATTTTTTTAAGAATGTGATTAGAGCCAGAGGCTCTAATAGGTTTTAAAAAAGGGTGGGCTCAGGGCGGAGAGCACTAAGGTGTCGTGGGTGCACTGTCACCCCCCCCCAGAAATATACCACCAGCCGCCACTGCTTCTACCAAACCTATAGTGCACCCATACCAACCCTATTCTGCAGTTATACTGAACTGTAACGGCATTTCACTCGCATCTACACTCTACCTGTACCACATCTATCCCGCACCTTGACTGCATCTTTACTGCAATTACGGTATCTCACAAAAGTGAGTACACCCCTCACATTTTTGTAAATATTTTATTATAACTTTTCATTTGACAACACTGAGGAAATTACATTTTGCTACAATGTAAAGTAGTGAATGTACAGCTTGTATAACAATGTAAATTTGCTGTTTGCAATTAGTCGTTAACTAATTGGTTCAATGCTTGTTTCTTCATTATTCTTCATCTTCATTATTACCAGATAGTACTTTCAGTGATTTTCTGTGGTATTGTATGATTTGTATACTCAACCTATCATGTCAGAATGATCATGAGGTCAAGGTAAACAACAGAGGACCCATCTAAACCAGCAGCTCCTACAGTGGTAGCGCCATAAAGGAATAAAGCTGTTGCTTAAAATGTGTGAGCTGGAGTTTGGCTTCAGATTGTCAGTGTATCGATATCTCCTAGCACATCTAACACTACCTTCCCCTTGAGACCAACAATACTGCTGTCCAAAGGTGTCTGTTCTCTCTCCTTTATCCAGGGTGTAGGCACCCTAATATGGGAAGTGTGTTACTAGCCAGATCATGAGGTGAAAGCAGAGGAAAAAGTCTAAATACATTTTTGGTTTTGGGTTTTAGCCTGCTTTAATCCAGGATGAAAAACAATTTCAAGGCAGACATTCATAGCCAATCATATCTTTTAGTTCATTCACACAAATCCCAGCAAGACAAACTGCAGACTATGGTAAAACAAAAACAAATCTTTTCTATGTAGTTCTCTTTTAAAAGTTTATGTATTTTTTTACTTCAATATAACTGTGGTCAAATGCCTATGGACAGACATGATCTTTGACGTGTTTTGATCCTAGTCTGAATCCACCTGAGCTATTCGACCAAGAAGTTGTCCCTGCACACCACCAATCATAATTGGCCGAGGCATTCCTCACCCAGAAGTCGCATGTATACATGGCCTGATGCTTTGGCCCAGTACAGGTGAGAGCTTGTTGTTTCCAGTTTGTGGTTCAAAGTTTAGACTAGGATCTGAACACACCTTAGCTCATCCCTATTTGTGGATGAATGACCATCATACCTACAGTATATATCCACAAGCATGTGGACTCCCTTCCCAATGAATTCAGGTGTTTCCAATGAAGGGTACTATTACTGCTATACCATACAAAGGCGATTAGACAATTGTGATCTTCTAACCTTTGTGGTAACAGTTTGGGAAAAGGCCTTTTTCAGAATGACTGCACCCCTGTGTACAAAGCCAGCTCCATAATTACATGATTGGACCAATTTGGTGTGGAGGAACCCAACCCTACTGAATACCTTTGGGATGGTCTAGGTCTTCTCATCCAACATCATTACCCAACCTCACAAATGGACACAAATTCTCACATACAAACACCAAAGTGTTGTGGAAAGTCTTCCCAGAAAAAATATTTCTAACTATAACTTTTATAGCCGCAAAGAGGGTCAACTCCAAAATAATGGCCGTGGTTTTGACATTGGGTCTTCAACAATCTCATAAAGGAGAGACAGACTGATATCCACAAACTGTCCACTAGCTGAGCAGGCTAGTGATTTAGAAGGCTGTGTCTTGATTAAGAAAATAGTTGAATGTTTCTGAATTACGGCACTGGCTGAACTGAATTACAAATAGTTTGGCAGGCAAAACAGTTCATGTGAATATTTCTACTGTTTATTTAGCTGTTTTGATGCCTTCATAGAAAAGAGGTTAATTCTAGTTAAAAATGATACAGTAAATAATACCATATATAAACGTATTTACAATATAGGTTAAAGTAAATAGTAGTGCTGATTGGATAAATAATATAAATCAGTAAACCCAGGGACAGGTGACAGTGATTAAACCTCATACATTAGTAAACAAATAAAAAAAATATTAAAAAATAAAGTCCGTGATTAAACAGTCCATCAATGAAGCCAGGAAGTTTTTAAACAAACAAAAAAAATGGATACAATTGTCCTGATTGTGAGATCTTTAAAGCTTTCACCACACCACGTGCAATCAGTGTTTCCACTCCCCTTTGGTTATGCACTCGCCAAATAACGATGCTTTCCACTCTCATGCTCGGCAAACCAGCATCAACCCTTAAAGCGGGTTAAACATCCAAAGATATCCAGATGTGTCACCCGATATCATGTATTTAGTCACAGCGCCCTGCCGTACGGCCCACCTCTGGCCTAAGGCTTGGGGTTCTCCTGACACCCCGATAGGAGCTGACCTGACTCCTGGAATGAGACCTGCTGTCTTCCGGCTTCTGGCTGGGCACCTCTGTCTCTTGTGTTCTGGCTGGTGCCCCTAACCCCCAGGTGAGACATTCTGTCTCCCACACTGGGAATAGTCTCTAAACATTTTTTTATTTGTTTACTAATGTATGAGGTTTAATCTCTCACTGGGTTTACTGATTTATATTATTTATCTAATCAGCGCTACTATTTATTTTAACCTATATTGTAAATACTTTTATATATATATAATTTCATTTAAAGTAGCAGCTTTTGCACATTGAGGGTACTCCTGGAGCAGTGGTGGTACCTAAAGAGTGAGTGCACGGATCTTTTGGACGAGCTGTTTTGAATAAATATTACCAATTAACACTTTTAAATGTAGTTCAGAACTTGACACCCTGTGAAATATCGAACATGAATATGATCCCTTCCCCATTGTAGGAGCAGCGTTGTCACCCTGGGGCAAGACTATAAAACACTTCCCGCCTAAGTATGCAAATGAGGCAAGGGGTAGGCATTTTATAGTTCTGTCCTAGGGTGACAACTCTGCCCCTGCGCATATAGAGTGAGTGAGCGTGGGTACCCTAGAATAAAAAGTGAATTACTTGCAGATCATCAGGTAAAAAAAGCCTGAAAAAAAAAAAGAGAATGAATGCAGCCATCACATCTAAGGACATCTATTTGGTTTAGATCAGGGGTATCCAACCTTTTGACCTTCCTGGGCCACATTGGAAGAAGAGGACTTACTAACAGTAAGGATAGCTGATGAGCAGAAAAAAATAAAAAATCAACATTTTTAGGTAAGTTTACAATTTTGTGTTGGGCCGCATTTATAGCCGTTTTGGGCCCCTGGTTTAGATACACTTGACCTTATTTAGCATTATGTGTGTAGAACATATACAGGAAAACCTCAGACTGCGAGTAACGCAGTTTAAGAACGTTTCACAATATGAGCTATTTTTAAAAAAAAAAACCCTGACTCGATTTGCAAGCATTGTCTCGCAAGACGAGCATGATTCAAGCCTCTGGGGTGTGCAGTATCGCATGTGGCCAGTGGGGCGGGGGCACCAGTGACATTCTGTGATGCTCGGAGACACTCCGTTCCCGAGTGTCTCCGGTGCCCCCGCACCTCTGGCCATATACAGTACTGCATACACCAGCATTCACTGTGGAACTAATTATCTGAGTTTCCATTGATGCCTATGAGGAAACTCGCTTTGATATACGAGTGCTTTGGATTACAAGCATGTTTCTGGAACTAATTATGCTCGTAATCCAAGGTACTACTGTATTAGATCTGGTTACAATCTTTTTTTTCTGGTTGTTTGCTAGGGCAGAGGATACATTTCTTCTCCCTCTACTGCAAAGGTGGACAAGGCAGAGCCATACAAGTTCCTGCATGGCCGTCATTACTGTGTTTTGCCCTCTTTCAGCAGTTCTCCTTTCCTTCTCAATGACCTTCCTTGGAAGGGTAACTGTACAGTATGTGTATAAAGAAAGTCATCTCTTGCTTCCAGTTTTAAATGTTACAGATTTCCCTAACTATGATAACTTGTTATTCTTTACAAAAAACTCATTTTACAATTTAATAAAAGTTCATTTTTTTTTAAAGACACATTTGAAGGCGCTGTTTCCTCAGCCTGGCTAATGCCATTAAAGCAGTTCTGTGGTCCCCCTGGGGAATCAACAGCGCTCTGTATAGCTCCACAGAACCAGACATCTTGTGATGTCACTGTACCTTCCCCCAACCACAAGTCTGTGCTCCCCTCCAGAGAAGCATGTTACCTCTACAAACAAAGCTGCACCGGACCGCACTGATCCATGAAAGATGGCATCACACTATGCATGCAATAGTTACAAAATATGTTGTAAACCCAGCTTTCAACTGTATGTAAACTGTCCCTGATGAAGTTCCAACTTTACAAACCTAAAGGGGAACTCCGTGTAAATAGAATCAAAATAAAAAAACTTTAGTTTTCATGGACAAAAATCAGTTATGTTTAATGCTGCTGGTATGACTGCCTGGGACCTCTAAACTATTTTCCCATAATCAACTGCAAAGCAAAAATTAGGTTGACAGTTCTGGGAAGTGTTTAATTGAGAGGTGTATGTTAAACTTCTGAAAACCAAAGTTGAATTTTCCCCCTCCTGGGCACTTGTTTTCTTAAAAACACCTTAACTGACCAGGACTATATCTAAAATTGGACGTGAGGAGTGCATGATTCCTGTGGGCTCCCTGTGAATCCCCTTCCCCAGTATTCTTTTTTTTTAAACCCAATAAACATTTCCTGTAGTCTTCTTGCCTGTCTGATAATATCATTAGTTCATTAGTTAGGAAACCCATTGATCTTGAATGGGCCTCAATGCAAGTAAAAGTATTTACATATTTTGTGTTGGGGTGCATTACAATGCATGTGCGCTGCAGCACAATATGTTAGTTTTAAAAAAATGGCACACAACACACTGCACTACAGTACACACATTGGCATGTGTTTGCAATAATCTGCAGTGAATGTGGATGGTAAATGTGATCCCCCCCCCCCTCCCAATATAACTGGCACTTTAATACATGGGTCATGGTATGGTCCTGATATACAAGTCACTTGATTGCCATACATCAACCACCGTTATTTTCCGGGCAGTTGAGATATTGCTCAATTGCAAGCAAGTGAAGTTCTGAAAAGTGTTGAGTCCGGAGTCCGATAGGGAGCAGTTCCATTAGGTGAAGTTATTTTTTTACCTGAGTGAGTTTGTGGATGTGTCACCAGAAGCACACATAATGTGGCAATGTTCCATTTAAAGTGTCATTAAACCCAGGCTAGTAAAACTCTCATTACATGTTCTATACCATATGCACAAAGCCACTAAAATATTAGTTCTGTGTAGAGTGAAATATACCAGGTTGATCCTGCCTTCAGCTCTCCCTCCCACTGCAGTCCACGCTGCAGCCTTAGATTGTGTGGACAAGCCGTTGTCTACTGTGCATGCTCCAGTTTCAGTTCCCTTCTAAGCTCTTCATTTCCTCCTTCTTATCTGTGCAGCCCACATGAGTTTAGAGTCACACATGTGGGCGTATACACAGTAGTAAATGACACCCCCCTCCCTCTTCCTCCTCCATGTCCTCCTATTGCTAAACACTATGGGGACAGGATATACTATGATGATTGATTGCATTCACTAAGAAACTCACAAAAATGCTTAGCTGCTGACCTTTAATATTAGGACACTTATCTGTCTTGGAATCCAGCGATGTCGGCACCGAAGCTGATACTTCCATCGGCTGTCAGGTGCTGCTGCTGCCATTGCTGGTAGGGGAACCCGCCCGTGAAGCCTTGGGGCTTCACAGCCCGGCCCCTACTGCGCATGCGCGAAGCACACTGCGCTCTTACTGGCCCGGCAGCAGGGGAAGGAGGAGGAGGGGGCCGAACTTCTGACGTACCTTGCCGTGGCGAGGTCCGACGAAAGTGGAGACAGGGTACCTGTCAAAAACAGGAACCCCCCCCCCCCCCCCCCGTCGCACATTTGGCACCTTTTAGGAGGAGGGGGAGAATTAGATAAGCAGAAGTTCCACTTATAGACCTTCCGCCATGTACTGTAAATAAAATTATTAAAATGGTTGTAAAGGCTGAAGGTTTTTTACCATGGTTTTTACTGAAAAACCTTCAGTGTGCAGCCCACCTCAGACCCCCCCCCCCCCCCCCCAATAATTACCTAAGTACGATCCAGCAGGTTCCCGGGTCTCTCGCTCCTCATTTGTTGAGTTGCAGCAGCAGAAGCTATTGGTTACCTCTGCTGTCAATCTTTTTTTTTTTGCGAAGACTCTTGAGAATAAAATGGCGGTTGTTGCAATATTTTATGTCACACGGTAGTTGCGCAGCAGTCTTTCAAACGCAATTTTTTGGGAAAAAATACACTTCACTGAATTTAAAAAAAAACTAAACAGTAATGTTAGCCCAATTTTTTGTATATTGTGAAAGATGGTGTTACGCAGAGTAAATAGATACCTAACATGTTATGGTTTAAAATTGCGCGCACTGGTGGAATGGCGACAAACTACGTAACTTAAAAATATGGTCAATCAGCATCAGCCTTGATGGATTAAAGAGGATGTAAAGGTAAATGTGTTTTCACCTTCATGCATCCTATGTATGAAGGTGAAAAAACACCTGGCAGTGAACGGCCTCCAACCCCCCCGATTTACTTACCTGAACCCTCGAACTTGTCCCACGTGGACGCGCCTTCTCTCTGCTAGGTGGTTCTCAGGTGTTGATTGGATAGATTGATGGCAGCGCAGTCATTGGCTCCCGCTGCTGCAATCAAATCCAATGATGCGGCCGCCGGGGGGCGGGGCCGAGTTCTGCATTCCCAGGGGGTTATCTGATGCCCGAGGGACCCCAGAAGACCAGGATCGGGGCCACTCTGTGCAAAACGAGCTGCACAGTGGAGGTAAGTATGACATGCTTGTTATTTAAAAAAAAAAAAACCTTTAGTGTCACTTTAAGGTGATTGGATCAAGGTGTCTGTGCTACCTGCATGGATATACACTTCAGGCGTATGTTTCCTAACACTCATTAAAACTGAAGAGGTGGATTGGAGAAGCTATGAAATGTCTCCAACAATACAGAACAAGTCCAGTTGAATGTGACTACTTCTAGATATACCATGACCTGGAGAAATGAGAAACAGACCTATACAAAGAACGCTGAGCCAGTCCCTTCAGTCTCTGCACCAGAGGAGCTTACACACTGTCACCTGCACAGTCACACATTACTACTATACACTCATATGACTCCGAAATATTCTGCAGTGCTGTACAGAGAACACTGAGCCCAGTGTCTTCAGTCTCTGCACCAAAGGAGCATACACTCTAATGCCTCTCCACAGTCATACAACATTATTTAGTATACATTTACAACATACATGGCTCTGACCTATTCTGCAGTGCTGTTCAGAGAACTGTGCTGACACTCGTTAAAACGGCAGAATTGGTTTGGATAAGCTACGAATCAACATCAACATTACAGAACACGTCTAGCAGAATGTGACTAATTACTACTAGGTATACGATATACAGAATCACTCGTCTGACATGACCCACAAACTGTTGGTAAATTTGAAGATCTCAAGTATTCATCTCCAAAATAAAACACAGAAAATTCAAGATAATAAATGTACTGACCTTCTTTGGGGGTCCCTCTCGACGATTGCTCTGTGTGTGAAGGTGCAGTGTACGCCAGTGAAGAGCTGCCTGGAAGAAGAAGGTTATAGTATCAGTTTAACCTAGGTGATTGGATAGAAACATGTTTTCACCGGATACAAATGCTTTTAAGGCTTAAAAATTGATAAAAATAACTCCCAGATGCACTTATTGTAAGCTGCTTGGAAAATATGAACTCTTCAGTAACAACCTGTTTTGTAAATTCAGTTTTGCTGTTGAGTATTACATTATATCAATTATAGCAATCAATCCAAGATAAACAGTTGAAGGAGCGAGGTGCTTAACGTGTTGCCCCGAAAATAAGACTTTTAGATTGTTTTATATTCATTTTGGCTACAAAATCACACTAGGGCTTATTTTCAGGGGATGTCTTATTTATTTACGGTATGTACAATGACAATCATAAAGTGGTTGTAACCCTAAAAAAAAAAAAAAAAAAATCCTGATCCTTTAACCAGTTCCTGACCGACTCAATGGCACTGCTGCGTGAAACCCCGTAGAGGTTCCTTTAAGAGCCATCAAAGGGCACCCGCCCACTGCACGGCGGGGGACCCGATGTGCGTGGCCGGCAGTTGGGATCACTGCTGGCCACGCACGATCATGTGCATGAGCGCCAGCACGGGAATTTGTGTGTGTAAACACACAAATACCTGTGCTGTCAGAGGAGAGGAGACATGTCATTTTGTACCTAGTAAGTAGGAACAGATAAATGTCTACTCTCCTACTCAGTCCTATCCCCATACAGTTAGAACACACTGAGGGAACACACATTTAACCCCTTGATCGCCCCCTAGTGTTAACATATTTCCCTACCAGTGCCATTTACACAGTAATCAGTGCATTTTATAGCACTGATCACTGTATAAATGTCAATGGTCCCAAAAATGTGTCAAAGGTGTTTGATCCGTCCGCCGCAATACCGCTAAAAATCGCAGATCGCCGCCATTACTAGTAAAAAGAAAAATATATATTAAAAATGCCATAAATCTTTCCCATAGTTTATAGATGCTATAACTTTTGCGCAAACCAATCAATATATGCTTATTGCGATTTAAAATTTTTTTTTTTTTTTTTTACCAAAAATATGTAGAAGAATATATATTGGCCTAAACTGATGGCGAAATTTGTTTCTTACATACATTTTTGGGGATATTTATTACAGCAAAATTTTAAAAATATTGTTTTTTTTTTTCAAAACTGTCGCTCTTTTTTTGTGTATAGCGTAAAAAATAAAAATTGCAAATGTGATCGAATAGCACCAAAAGAAAGCTCTATTTGTTGGAAAAAAAAGGACACAAATTTTGTTTGGGTACAGCATTGCATGACCGCGTAATTAACAGTTAAAGCAACGCAGTGCCAAATTGTAAAAAGTGCTCTGGTCAGGAAGGGGGTAAAACCTTCCGGGACTGAAGTGGTTAAAGCATGATAGACAGCACAGTCCTTGTGCTGTGTCTTTTACCCCTCTCTATGTTCTAAAAAACCTGGAATAAAACAATAAAATGTTTTTTAAAAAGTTCCTGTGTCCCCTGTCTTCTCTACCCCTGTCAGCTCAGGAGTCAGCATTATGACATTATATAATCGCAAAAATGGTTAAAGTCATTGTAAAATTATGTAGTCCGTTTTGTAAAAAACATTATTTAATGTGCAGTGTGTCTTCTTGTGTAACTTTATTGTGGAAAATACTGTATTTACAGTGCCGCTGGGTGATCACGGATTACATGCTCATGTGACCCGCCGGAGCTCTTCTTTCCCGCTCCGAGCACTGCAGAGGTAAGGGCCGCTGATGTTAGCCAAGAGAAGAGTAGATCTCCGGCGGGTCACGTGAGCGCCCAGCGGCGCTGTAAATAAAGTATTTTTCACAGTAAAGTTACAAAAGGAGACACACAGCACATTACATAATCTTTTTACAAAACGGATTACATCTTTTTACAAGGACTTTAACTAGGGCTTATTTTCGGGGTAGGGCTTATAATGCAGCCATCCCAGAAAATCACGCTAGGTCTTATTGTTGGGGTGGGGCTTTTGGGGAAACGGGGTAGGTTCAGATTGCAGCAACCCAGAGCATGCAAACAGATTTCACTTTCTGAATTCAGACTGCTACAAGATACATTTTGATTGGCTGCTCGGGGGACAATACTTTGCATCTGACACGGTCTTATACAATAAGTCTGTTTGTGATGCTATGAATTATTCTGTTATGCAGGGACTAAAGTGTATGCTTGATTTAAAAAATTAATTTTTGGGTGTAAGTCTGGGCATAACAAAAAAAATAAAAAATATGCAGTACATCAATGTAATATATGCTAATTCCCCAGTGTTTTATTCATGTAACAACAGCCAGCAAGCACAACACTCAGCTCTTAAAGGATAAGTTCACCTTTAGGATAATGTTACATCTTACACCCATATTTAGGGTGTAACATGATCCTATACTTCCCTCCTCCAGCACTCCCCGCACTGTGAGAGCAGGCCTGGGATCTTCTCCCCACAGCCACTGCCACTTTTTGAAAACAGCGCGGCTCTGCCAACACAACTGTGTCATTTATTTACAGTTTCCTGTGAATGAATGAACTACAAGTACTGTCCGCTGCCACGGCGGATGGCTTGTAGTTCTTAATGAACTGTGTGGGCGCTGGTGAGTGCTCTTGTTGTTCATTGTTTCTTCCTGCGATTCAGTAACTGCCCATATGGTAGGTACGGGCAGACAGCTCACAAAGAGTCTGCAGGAGCAGTAGTAGCCTGGCATTGCAACTAGACATGTTCAATTAGTTTCGGTCCAAATATAAATTCTGACAAATTTTTGGTTATACGGAGATTCAGATGTATCCAAATTAAATGTATCCGAAGTATTTGTTGAAATTTGTTTTGATTATTCGTTTTCTAACAAATTCCAAATTTTCCTAAAGATTTGAACTTGGATCAGTCAAAAAATGATCATTCGATTCAAACTCTGTGTACAAAATAGCCGGTTGTTAAGGAGCGGGCCAGGAAGCCGGCCGCCGTGTCCTTAACAACTGATGACTCATCAGCTGTCAGCGGGCTTTCCCACTGAGAGCTGAAATGTAAACAAAAGAATGCCGACAATAGAAATTTCAGAAAAATAAAGTGTTGGGTCCCCCCAAAATCCATACCAGGCTCTTTGGGTCTGGTATGGATTCTAAGGGGAACCCCATGCCAAAATTGAAAAAAAAAAGTGGGGTCTCCTCCCAAAATCCATTCCAGACCCTTATCCGAGGAGGCAACCTGGCAGGCCAGAAAAAAAGGGGGGAGAGCGCTCCTGAACCATACCAGGCCACATGCCCTCAACATTTTGATGGGGACAAGGGCGCCCCTGAGTTCAGGGGCTTTGGCAAAAAAACACCAAAAGCTCCTAAATGTGGGTTTAGGTGCAGCAGGGTGCATGAGGCTTTACATACACAATGGAAATTTTTGCAGCTGCTCCTAGGGGCATCAGATGTTTTTTGGGTTTTTTTTTTTACTGCCTCTAAACTCCCCTGCATGTTAGACTATGTGTCCATGCACACACAGGCTTTAGTTGCGTTTAGTGGCAGGGGCTTTTAGAGGCAGAAAAAAAACCCACTGCCAATGCGTACAGGAGCAGTGGCATTTTGGCAGAAAAAAAGATCAAAGCTTGTTAACGTGTCTAAATATTTGTTAACACTAGGCGCATTTAACTCTTGAAAATGAAAAAAACTAAGTGCGCTCACAGTCAAGTGATCAAAAATATGAGTAGAATAAATTAACTGTATAAATTGATATAATCAATAAATAAAATAAAATACATCAGCTGTAAATAATTTAATAATAAATACCAAGTTCAAAAAGTACTTGTGAATAGATTGTGAATTTCAATACTAAATTAAATATATAATAGGTGACCTAACATGAAAATAAATATAAAATAACCAAATTTATAAAAAGCAGAATGATCAAAGTTCATAAATTGCTAGTGCATTGGAAGATAAAAAAACAAATAATAATAGTAAAGATAAGTCCAGTTCATTCATAGAAAGCTCAATGAAGGCGCACCAATCACATGAAGGAGAGTCACATATCCACAGGTCATTGAACACAGCCCGTGTGAGTGGAAAAGGCGGAAGGGAATGTGAAGGGATATCCAAGCAACCAGTGAATCCAGGAGACCATAAAGATGGACCCTTACCAGAAGCGGTGGACCTCCTTAATAGCAAAGTCTTATGTGTGTGCAGATACAGCCCTCTGCAGGGACAGATGGATGGCAGCGTCCGGATCCACAGAAGGCAATTCCAGCACGTCAGCCTAGAAGGAAGCACTCAATGTTCCAGGGAGCCATGAGTGCAAAGGAGGCAAGAAAAAAGCTGCCCTAGACGTAATGGAATCTATTCCGCTAATAATTGGGCGGCCTGGAGGATGAACCGGATCCTTATGAATCTTGGGCAGGTAGTACATGATAGGAATTCTTGAAGAAACATAATGCAGAATCAGTGGGAGCCCTGAGCGTGTCACTTGCCATGTCGCCAGCTACCAGATGCCATCAGGTGTCCCCAGTGGAATCCGTCCTTATGTCAGGTGCCCCCAGTGGAGTCCCTCCTTACATGCAGCCACTTAGACCACTTGGCCCTGCTGGAACTCTGTCCAAGTGGTCTAAGTGGCTAAGTTTTTGAACTTGGTATTTATTATTCAATTATTTACAGCTAATGTATTTTATTTTATTTATTGATTATATCAATTTATACAGTTAATTTATTCTACTCATATTTTTGATCACTTGACTGTAAGCGCACTTAGTTTTTTTCATTTTAGTTTATTACACTGGTATTAGTGTTTTTTTGCTGCAGCTGCAGTTCGAGATTTACATTGCTCTTCAGCGCGTTTTTTTTCTTTTTCTTTATAGGCATTTAACTCTTGAGCATTGATTAATTTAAATGGCCAGAATAAATTATTATTGTGGCCAAAGAAATGAATTAACACCCAAGTGCTTGACACCTGTAAACGTGCCTTAGACACACTTTTACAAGCGTCCAGTGGTTTTTCTGCCAAAACGCTGCTGCCAGTTGGAATTATTTTAGGAGAGTTTGTAGAACGTCCAGTATGCTTGAGGCCTAATTGTGTGCGGGAGTACTAGCAATTATCTCATCATATACAATATTGTGATATTCCATATTATTGCTACAAGTTTTTTTTTCTCTTTTTACTTGCTTGCTGTGGTGGTGGAAGGGATATGAGAATTTACACTGGCCCTGAGATCTGAGATGCTGAA
Source organism: Aquarana catesbeiana (assembly GCF_042186555.1). Taxonomy (NCBI): domain Eukaryota; kingdom Metazoa; phylum Chordata; class Amphibia; order Anura; family Ranidae; genus Aquarana; species Aquarana catesbeiana. The sequence continues at coordinate 215,888,886 of NC_133333.1, read as the reverse complement.
CGACTTGGGGGCTTCTGATGACAGAGTGATTACTGGAAAATGAAGGCCTCATGCACACAGGGCGTTTTTACAGCTGCTTTTAGCAGCGTCAGACATTTTTTTTTTTTTTTTTTTTTGCAGCTTAAAAACGCCTCTCCGTGTTATTCTATGGGCTCATGCACACACAGGCTTTTAGGAGCTGTAAGTGGCATAGGTGTTGTCAAGCTGCAAAAAAAAAACAGGACCAGCACGTTCTGAGGCGCGGTGTTAGAGCTGTAAAAACGCCTGACGCTGGTAAATGCTGTCTGGCCCCGCTCCATGTCTTTATAAGTAAATGCACACGGCAGACCTAGCATTACACCAGGAAAGGTCGTTGAGAGACCATCGGAGGAAGAACAGAGGGAGAAGACCTGGCAGAAGCAGAAGCCTGTGGAGAAGAGCAGAACCAGATAAGGGCGGAAGACATCAGTGGAGAGAGGAGAAGAACCAGAGAGGGGGAGAAGACATTAGCAGAGGAGGGAGAAGAACCGGAAGATAAAGACATCGCAGGAGGGAGAAGAAATCAGAAGAGACGCCGGACCTGCCTTAATAAATTACTTTAAAAACCTATGTTGTGTTTTCATTCTTGACACTTTTTTTTTTGGGGTGAATGGGTAGGGGCACCATGTACCCCACACTCATTCACATAGGGTGGGGGCCTGGGATCTAGGGGCCTCCTTGTTAAAGGGGGCTTCCAGATTCCGATTAGCCCTCTGCCTGCAGACCCCGAAAACCACCGGCGAGGGAAGAGGCCCTTGTCCCCATCAACGGGGACAAGGTACTTTGGGGTGTTGAAGGCATGTGGTCTGGTATGGTCCAGGAGGGGGCGCTCGTTTGCCCCCCCCCCCCCCGTTTCTTGACTTGCCGGGCTGTATGCTCGTAGAAGGGTATGGTATGGATCTTGGCGGGAGCCCATTTTTTTTTGGCGTGGGGGTTGGCGAAGGGTCTGGTATCATCTTGGGGGGGGACCCCCACGCCAGTTTTTTTTTTTTTTTTTTTTTCATTTTGGCGAGGGGTTGCCCTGCAAAATCCTCAGCACACAAGCCACGCCGCAAGTCAGATCATCTTCTATTCAAATCAATGGGCTCCCATAAAGAACCATTGATTTTGAATAGAGGCATGAGAAACGCTGCTAAAAGCATTAACGCCAATGCAAAAAGCTACTAAAAGCACGTTTTTACAGACGCTTTTTCCTGGCATTGGTAGTGGCTTTGCAGCTTGTTTTTTATAACACTCCGTGTGCGTGAGGCCTCACAGTTAATTCCATAGACTGAAATCCCCCTATTCCCATCTACAGCTTTGCTCCTGTAATGAGCTGACAGCTCTCCTGCTACCTCTCTCCTGTATAGACATGCTTTATAAAAAATAATTGACAGTAGGGAGGTAGCCAGAGGACCCCATAGAAATTTTGCTATGGTGTCCCATAATCCTAAATTGAGTTACTGTAGTATAGGGTAGTGCATGTTATACACCTATCACCATATTCTATTCACTACCCAACTAATAATAATCTCAGCCTGTCAGAGCCGGGGATACAGGATGTGATTGGTCCTTGCTTACCTAGGCTTACAGCCTAATGAACAGCAATTAATTAATACAGTTAAGTCTTGTTCTGTTTAGGTTCAGCCATGTCAAGGACTTATGGTGGAAAGAGTTCAGATGGCAATTAAAGTTTGTGTTGTATAAGCAGGTGACACAAAGCCACATGACAAGCCACATGAGATGACAGCCTCTCTATCCAGCTTTTTCAAAGATCAAACTGTAAACCTGTTTTTATGCTGCCCTGAGGACCATCATTTGGTTCACTCTTAGCGTACATGTAGAAGTGTGTCTCACTTTCCTCTGAAGCCCGATCCGTGTTCTAATTGAGCTTCAGAGGCTACTGGCAGCTATACGATGCCTCCTAATTTTAACCCCATTTTTTCCAACAAACGTGCTGTAACTGTGTGCATTGCAGGCAAATGTGAGGCTCCTCCATTTGCTTGAACGTGTAGTGTTTAATGGACTTGCCACCCACCATCATGTACTTGTCAGGTAAAATTTGCTGGAGGTGCAAAGCATCGCAACCTCGGCATGTAAACACCCCCGCCCGCTGCCTATTGTGGCTTAAAGTATTCTACATGTATTTTTTTGCCTTAAAATAACAAACATGTTATACTTACCTGCTCTGTGCAATGGTTTTGCAAAGAGCAGCCCGGGGTCCCCTGCTGGCAATTCTGGCTCCTCCAACCCGCTGAGCACCCCTATTCCAATGCTTCACTGTCTGTGTCTATTGACACGGAGAGCGGGACTTGGCCCTGCCCCCCGCTTTCACTGGCTGTGTATCTCTGGGCCAATGAGGAGGGAGAGAGCAGACAGAGCCTCTGCTCTTGTTCACATTGCTGGATCGAGATCAGGCTCAGGTAAGGGAACTGCATGCAAAAGGGCGTTTACCTCTATACAAAATGCATTAAAGTAAAAAACTTTCTGCCTTTAGAACCACTTTAAGAGGGGGTGGTTGGCGGGCGACAAAAACGCGGCTCAACTATGCATTTTTTCCACCCCACCTTCATGTCTAAATTAAGCCATGAATTATAACAATTTTGCATGCTTGGTCATGTAAGATGTACTGTATACTGTATGTACCCTCTTCTATGTCCCTACTTCCTCTGTCTGAGCCTGACCCAGCTTTTAGCAGTTTCCCAGCCTCTGAGTGTGCAATGTGTCAAGTCAGGTGTCAAGAGGGCAGCAACTGTCATAGTTTAAGTGACCCCACCATCAGAAGCAGAAGGTCCAGTCCCGGGAAGAGTAGGCAAAGCTAGATTAGAGCTTCAATCTTTTTTTATTTTTAATAAAATATCAAACATGTTATACTTACCTGCTCTGTGCTATGGTTTTGCACAGAGCAGCCCCAATCCTCCTCTTCTTTGGATGGGGCTGTCCCCGCGTCACAGGATTTGACTGACAGCAGCGGGAGCCAATGGCTCCTGCTGCTATTAATCTACCAAGTTAGGAGGGAGAAAGTGGACAGAGCCACTGTTCTCATAAACAGCTCTGAATCAGGAATGGACTCTGGTAAGTATAAGGGGGCTGGAGGGGGATTCTCTGACACAGCTTCATGCATAGAATACATTAAGGTAAAAAAAAAAACAATAAGCTTTAGAACCATTTTGTGGATACATTTAAATCTGTAGCTAGCATGCAGAATTATAATTAATTGTAATCCTTAAAGCGGAGTTCCACCCAAAAGTGGAACTTCCACTTTAAGCTCTCCTCGCCCCTTACGTGCCAAATTTGGCATGTAATTTTTTTTTGGGGGGGGGAGTGGGTACCTAGTTTTCACAGGTACCCAGTTCCCACTTCTGCTCTCGCCACCTAGGCGACTCCTCCTCTCCCCCTCCCTCCCTGCAATCTTCTGGGACATGTCACAGGCGCAGCATGACTCACTCATGCGCAGTGCACACCCGGCTGTGAAGCCGTCACTGCCGGGTGCCCACACTTACAATGCCGGTGCCGCAGAGAGAAGAGGAGCGAGGCTTCGGGTGGCCGCATCGCTGGACCGTGGGACAGGTGAGTGTCTGTTTATTTAAAGCCAGCAGCTACACTTTCTGTAGCTGCTGACTTTTAATAATCTTAAAAACAACTGGAACTCCGCTTTAACTGGATGACATGTACTTTGTTCTGTGCACTGTAGTTGAGGTGATTGTAGCCGCATTAGTGCAATTGTGACAGAGACAATTGAGTACTGTCTGTGATACTTTTGTGAATCAGTACTGCTTGGACCTTGAAGAAGGGGTCATACCCTGAAAGCTTCTCCTGAAAAATTGTATGTTAGTGCAAATAAAAAAAGTATCACGGACAGTACTCAATTGTTTCTGTGCAATGTGTATCATGAACAACTGCCTTTTTTTTAATCCTTGCTTTTGCCTTTTTTTTTAAATTAGTTGCATATCATTTGCAGCCACTTCCTGTCTACATGCACTCCAGCAATGTCTGCATGGCATTTCTCAGAACTAGTAACCCGATGGTGACAAACTGTAGACTATGCTTCCGTAAGGTATCTTGAAACAGCCACTCGCTGTTTCAAGTCTCCATAGCAAGCTAGCATCACAGGGTCACAACGCAGGGGAACAAATCGGGAGACAGGGACAGACCGTTTTCACCCTACAACAGGAAGTGCCTAAAATTTTGATTTAGTTTTAGGCCTCATGCATACTGGATATTTTTACAGCTGCTGTTTTTGGCTTCAGGTGTTTTTTTCTGCAGCCAGTAAACTCCCCAGCATGTTATCCTATGTGTCCATGCACACATTGGCTGTTATCAGCAGCTTTTGGCAGGGCCGTTTTCTGGCTGGAAAAAAAACCCAGAATTAGTGGGTTTTAAGAGTTTTTTTAAGCTGTAAAAACAATCTCTGGTAAAAGCTTAAAAATGCTAAAAATCACTGAAAACACAGCTATTCTGCGTTTTATCAGTGTTTTTGAGCCATAAGCTTTTGTGAGAGTAAAGTTTTGCTAAAAAACTCTACTGCAAAAAAATGCTGCAAAACTTATTTTACAGCTACAGTTTTCTACAGCTAACGGTACTGCCGTTTTTATAATATCCAGTGTGTATGAGGCCTTAGTCATAGTCTTTTTGACTAAAATGCCATTTTAGTTTTAGTAGTATTTTAACCATCTGAATTGTTTTAGTTTTAGTCGTTTTTTTAGTCAACTAAAATATCTAGTACATTTTAGCTGACTAAAATCAATGGGTTTAGTTAAATTGTAATGAATTAATCATTTCTCTAAAATTGCCAAATTCATTATATACTACTGGAGTAAAATATAACAACATGTTTTTTTTTATGGTATTAAGGTTTGAACATGCATTACAGACACAGATTTTTTTTCTAACAGACACAGATATAGCCGTTGTAATATATAAAGTTTTTATAAATAAAACCAAGTTTCATAAACAAACAAAAATATTGCTTTTTGACAAACAGAAGTGCCACTTTAAATCTAGAAAAAAAAACCTGTAAACTCTATTGGGTGTAATGCCATTGCACATATAACCTGAATATATTACCAACATTAAATATTAAGAAGAAAAAATAAAGAAAGCATTTTTCTTAATTTATTTTTCCTTTAGCAGCTTAGTAGGTGCCCCCTACTTATTCTTATGTCACTGGAGAAAGGAAGGAGGGAATCCTCATTGCCGCACATCCACAGGGTTGAGTGATGGTGAAAGAGACCACCTCAGCCTGGGCTCCTGCCAGGCCACTCCCCCAATGTGTTTCGCTCCGCCCCCTGGAGCTTAGTCATGGGGATGGAGATCCCATGCATTTGGGGGGCAATTTTATGTGGTAGAGGAGTGTTAATTTTTATGTTAAATTTCAATAAATTTTTTATGGTATTTTAATCTTTTGACTAAAATGCCATTTTGGTTTGTCGTATTTTATTCATCTGAATTGTTTTAGTTTTAGGCATATTTTATCAACTAAAATTGTGTACATTTCTTTGACGAAAACATTTTTGTTGCCGAAATTAAAAATGCTTGACAGGATCATCAGAGATTATTTTTTTAAGGCTCCATTCACACCTGAGTCACTGCAGAAACTCGTTTTTTAAGCTTTTTTTTGTTTTTTACTTGAGCATTTTTGGATCTGCACCATTCATTTGAATGAGCCTTCCTCCGCTCCAAAAATGGTCAAAAAGAAGCTCATGCACCAAATCCTGGCACAGAGCCAGGAGCGTTTGCAGTCGCGGTTTTTGCCTGAATTGTACCGAGATTTTTCTTCGACAATTGCGGCAAAATCACACCACGTTTGGGGTGCCTTTAAGAAGTAATGGCATTGGAAAAGAATTCCGCATTTTTATGCGATACTGGAATCCAGAATGCCCAGGTGTGAATAGAGCCTAAAGCTTCAAATTTATTAAACTTGAAAATGATTCTGAGATTACATTAAGGCCTCATGTACACTGGATGTTTATGGACATTTTTACAGCAGCTGTTTTTGGCTTCAGAGGTTTTTTTCTACAGTCAATAAACTCCCCATCATGTTATCCTATGTGTCCATGCACACATAGGCTGTTATCAGCAGTTTTTGGCTGGGGCGTTTTTTGGCTCTAAAAAAACCCCAAAACAAATGGGTTCTGAGAGGAGTTTTTCAGCTGTTTTTATAACGTTATTTTAATGTCCAGTGTGAATGAGGCCTAAAGAGGAGTTCCAGCCTGTAAAAAAAAAAAAAAATTGAATGAAAAGTCAGCAGCTACAAATACTGTTAATATAAGGACACTTACCTGTCCAGGCAATGATGTCGGGCACCCCAAGCCGATCCGTCCATCAGCTCCGCGTGAAGGCGCCGGCATCTTCACTAAGGGAATCAGGAAGTGAAGCCTTGCAGCTTCACAGCCTGTTCCCTACTGCGCATGCGCGAGTTGCGGTGCACTTTCTGAATGGTCCTGCTGCCTTCTGGGACCTGTGTGTCTCCCAGTAGGATGCGGGGGGAGGAGGATCTTACCCTGAAGTGCGAGCGGGTATCTGGTTTTGACATGTATCCGCTCCCCCTGAAAGGTGCCAAATGTGGCAGCGGAGAAGGGGAGAAAGCACACTAGCGGAGCTTCCCCTTTTTTGGTGGAGCTCCGCTTTAACATGTTAAAACTTTGATAAGATTGCAGTGATTTGTAGTGGTTCCCTGAAAAAAAAAAACCTGCTAATTGTGAGGTTATAAGTACCCTGCAACTAATACCTGGAACATTCACAGGTGACATACTATTTATTTTGATGCAGGAAACAGGTCTAATTGTGGACTTCTATGTCACAAAGCTATATTAAATTTCATCTTCAGAGAAAAACAAAGGCCAGGGATATAGGCAGGGCCCTGCTATACATCTGCAGAGATGGCTAGCCTGCAAAAGGGTTAATCTGCGCACAAAGTACTAGCAGTCCTGGCTGCCACTGTTCTATGACCCCAGTGTAACTCAGGTCAGAGGTCGGGAGCGATAGTGCAGTATAGGAGATTGATCAGATTGGTGGCACATGGGATGCAGATGTGTGCTGTGTCCCGGGGAAATAGGAGGCGGATACAGAGGTTTCCTGTTCTCCTTGTGTGGGACAGCAAAGTGCAGACTGAGCTATGTACAAAGAGCAGAGGTGGAGCACAAGTATACCCAGAAAGGTGCTGACAATTATCACTGCCTGGTGCTCATAGAATGTACAGACCCTTCCTAGGTGTGCACCAACCCCCACCCCCCTGTTCATTGGCACAGCTATGTCCATTACTATGTGTTTGAAATAATATGCATGTGTGCTTTGTACCATCCAAAATATTTACATTTGCTCCATGTGGTCCTAGGTAAGGACCTAGGTACTGTGATATTTTGACACGGCCTAAGATTCCCACCATAGGGACTTAGTGAATAGTTCCTTGCTCTGGAAGCACCTACTCCCCATAAGTATGCAGCGATGTATGCTTCCCAACCCATTTTTATAAGCATATGGCATAGTGATCGTAGGGACCAACCAATTAGATTCTGTGCTGTTTGAACTGCCTTATCGAAGGTTACTGAAACCCAAGAAAAATAATATAATATAGTGCATGCAGCCTAGCAGTCCTGCTTGTTTTATTTTTCCCGGGTTAGGTACAGTGGGGACGGAAAGTATTCAGACCCCCTTAAATTTTTCACTCTTTGTTATATTGCAGCCATTTGCTAAAATCATTTAAGTTAATTTTTTTTCCTCATTAATGTACACACAGCACCCCATCTTAACAGAAAAACACATGATTTGTTGACAATTTTGCAGATTTATTAAAAAAGAAAAACTGAAGTATCACATGGTCCTAAGTATTGAGACTCTTTGCTGTGACACTCATATATTTAACTCAGGTGCTGTCCATTTCTTCTGATCATCCTTGAGATGGTTCTACACCTTCATTTGAGTCCAGCTGTGTTTGATTATACTGATTGGACTTGATTAGGAAAGCCACACACCTGTCTATATAAGACCTTACAGCTCACAGTGCATGTCAGAGCAAATGAGAATCATGAGGTCAAAGGAACTGCCTGAAGACAGAATTGTGGCAAGGCACAGATCTGGCCAAGGTTACAAAAACATTTCTGCTGCACTTAAGGTTCCTAAGAGCACAGTGGCCTCCATAATCCTTAAATGGAAGATGTTTGGGACGACCGCAACCCTTCCTAGAGCTGGCCGTCCCGCCAAACTGAGCTATCGGGGGAGAAGAGCCTTGGTGACAGAAGTAAGAAGAACCCAAAAACTTGTTGCATCTTTCCCAAAAAGACTCATGGTTGTATTAGATCAAAAGGGTGCTTCTACTAAATACTGAGCAAAGGGTCTGCATACTTAGGACCATGTGATATTTCAGTTTTTTCTTTTTTAATAAATCTGCAAAAACGTCAACAATTCTGTGACGTTAAATGAACTTAAATGATTTTTGCAAATGGCTGCAATATAACAAAGAGTGAAAAATGTAAGGGGGTCTGAATACTTTCTGTCCCCACTGTACATTTGCTGCAAGGACAAAACTCATGTTGACCCTTAAAGAAATCCAGCATCCTTGTAAGTTCCTGTTTACTGAACTGTATCTTAACAATGTTAACATACCCTGATCAGCCATAAACTTTATGACCACCCACCTAATATTGAGTGGGTCCCCTTTCTGTAGGCCAAAACAGTCCTTTCTGCTGCCAAAACAGCCCTGACCTGTCGATGCGTGGATGCCGCTAGACCTGAAGGTATGCTGTGGTATCTGGCATCAAGCTGTCAGTGACATTAGTAACCATTCCTTTAAGTCCTGTAAGTTGTGTGATGAGGCCTCAATGGATAAGACGTGTTTTTCCAGCACATAATATTCATATAAATGGCATGACCAAGGTTTTCCAGCACAACATTGTCCAAAGCATCACACTGCCCCCACCGGCTCGCCTTGTTCCCTTACTGCATCCTAGTGCCATCTCTTCCCCAGGTAAGCGACACACACGGCCATCCATATGATGTAAAAAGAAAATGTGAATCAGTAGACCAGGCCACCATTTGCCATTGCTCTGTGGTCCAGTTATGATGCTCATGTGCCCATTGTAGGCGCTTTTTTCTGTGGACATGGGTCAGCATGGGCACCCCGAGTAGTCTGTGGCTTTGCAGCCCCATACACGACAAACTGCATTGCCAATTTTTTTCTGCTTTCAACACATCAACTTTATGGAGAACATGTTTTCTTGCTGCCTACTATATCCCATCGACTTTCATATGCAATTACAACAAGATAATCACTTAACCTGTCAGTAGTCAATAAGTTATGGCTGATTTGTGTATTTCTTCTGTGAACAACACTTCATCGCCTGCCTATATAATGGAGGTACAGGGAATGTAATTTAAATAAAAAGTGCCGCCTAGGTTGACAGTGCTGCTCCTCCATAGATACAATACAGTGAGTGAGCATTGTCACCCTAGGACAAGAATTTTATTTTGACAGAGTCTCTATGAGAAAATAAAGGATAGAAGCCTGAAAATAGAAAACAAATGCAACTTTTACATATAAGGACCGATGAGCTGCAATATATTATATTTTATGGATTTAGATACATTTTAAATCCCTGGTGCCCAAAGGGAATCACAGCCCTTTAGCAGTTATTGTGCGGCGCTCAGAACGCCTGCAGACAGGGGTTATTTTGCTAAAACTGGAGAGTGCAAAATCTGGTAAAGCTGTGCATGGTAGCCAATCGGCTTTTAACTTCAGCTTGTTCAATAAAGGTTTGACAAAAAAGAAAGTGGAAGCTGATTGCTTTCTTTGCAAAACTGCACCAGATTTTGCACTCTCCAATTTTAGTATATCAACCCTACTGTGTATTCTAGTATTTTAAAGTTGTGGAATGCATTGATTGGTAAAGGGGCTGTTAAGTGCAGTAACCTCTAGCAGTCTCCTGAAGCATATTTCAAGTTTCCCAACAACTCCTATAGCATGTCTGCTGTCTCTGACAATTTTCTGTAGAATCAAACTCACTAAATATTATGTGCGGCCCTTTGGTGATGTTGGGGCCACCCTTGAGCCTTTTTTTTTGTTTTGTTTTTTCAAATTGCTCTTTACATTTAATGCTTTGGTTCCACTTTTAACATGAAGGACAAGGGGCTGTAACAGACTGGAGTGCTATGGAATATAAAAAATGGTTCCCCTATAAACGCGAGGTGGGCCTCCCTGCCTACTACTGATGGATTACAAGTTTGACCCATTATGGTAGAGTGGTTACTGTGACCTGAATATCCTGACCTGGACACCTCCAATGCTGAAGAGCTGCAAGAAGCTGCTTGGTGAACCTATGACGATGAACATGGTGACACTCACTTTCCCTGAGGTAGCTGAGATGAGAAAGTAGAACCTCCGTATTGTAGAGAGATGTGGTGCGTAGGAAATCTTCCTTTGTCATTTTGCAGAGATCCTTTCCATCTAAGTTCTGGAAGAGGGACGAGTCAATGTCTATCAATCCATATTCCTTAATGGCCCATTCCAGCCACTGCCGTACGTGATCCTGACTCCACAACATGGGATCTGTATAGGGCAAAGCAGAGCCACTTAATGATTTTGTAATCAAATAACAGGATGTAGCTCACAAATGGAACTATTTCAGCAATAACTGATACATGAGATGTGAATGTGCGATCACAATAAAGCCAACCCTCGCCAAAATTTTTACACATTTTGGATAGAGTTGGGAAGGGTAATGCCGGGCAAACTTGGATCGAAATTTGGCCTGTTCAGCCGGGACTGGCTGAATCTTGATCCATGTATGGGCAGGCTGGTTAAACAGAAGTCGATCTACTGATTGACTTCTGTACAACCAGCCTGTTAGAAAACTTCCTATAGCCGGCGGTGCTAATCAGTATATTTTGACAGCAGGGAAGTCTCCTTGCTGTCAGAATACAATAGCTCAGCGGGAGCGATTCTCTTATCCATCTCAAGTGTTTGGATGGAGGAATTTTTATTTATTTTTTTTCTGTTAAACTTGCTGGTTGAAGGAAAAAAATCATGTATGGCTGATTTAGAACCTCTAAGTGGTTTGATTTACTTAAAACTTTGAGGAAAAATTACACTGGTGCCAGACTCAAGATTCTTGGAGATGCATACAGGCCACAATAATGCAGAATCTAAAGCATGGCTGCTCATATAACCCGCAAGGCCTCCCAGAGTCTCGTATATACCATTAAGACACAAGCAAAATCACAAGTGTCCAAAAAACACATATGGCACCTTACAGATGAAAATAGAGTGTAAACAATGCTAAACATTTGAAATTAGTCTATTTTAGAAGAATAGAGCACTAGAAGCCAACACATTTCAAGAGTCATGCTTTCCCTACATCAGGACTAATTACTATTCTATCTAAAAAAAACATCAGTTGGTGTTTCAGTACAACTGCACAATGCATTACACCTAGAAACATCTTCTTTTTGGCAGCCTGCAAGTATAAATGAGATAAAATTTTGTTTCTGCCTCCATATTGGGGAAATCCTCAACCATTTCCTGTCCTGCTGATACAGAAAAATGGCCTGACAGTACTACAGACAGGAATAATCTTTGCACTTTAGGCCAAGAAAAAAGTTACGTGGCGCTTTAAAGTGACACTAAACAATATCCTTATTCTTCAAAAATAATCCATACACATCCACTGTTTATTGTCATTGTAATCTATTTTTCTGCCTCCTTGAGTTCCCAAACTTCCCCTTTCCCCCTTGCTTAAGTTTGTTTGTTGTTTCAGCAGTGCAGGTTAGTTGCAGGTATGTGCACTGCTCTATGCACACTACAAATACCTCAGTCCCCAGTCCATCTTGGGAACAAGCAAGAGAGGCTGGTTATATTACTACATACAGTGGGACCATAGAGAATGAATATAGCCGTCCTCTAACAAGAAGTTGGATCACAGCAGCAAAACAAAGGAATTTGGAGGAGGCAATAGAAGGTACAATTCTGAGTTAAGAATACATACTTCAATATAATTTAGCACAGGGGCTAAGTAGTTAGCACTTTTGCCTAGCAGCACTAGGGTCATTGGTTTGAATCTGGGTACTCTGGTTTCCTCCCACACTCCAAAGACATGCTGGTAGGTTAGTCAGCTCCTGTCTAAATTGTCCCTAGCATGTGTATGTATGAATGTGAGTAAGGGACCTTAGATTGTAAGCTCCTTGAGGGTAGGGACTGATGTGAATGTACAACAAAAATATGTAAAGTGCTGCGTAAATTGAGAGTTAAGTGTCACTTTGAGTAGCGATATTTCATTTTTTGCCTATTTTTTTTTTAAATTCATGTTCTAATTCTTCATTATTGCATGACTGTATATCCTGCTTCCGTAGGCATCTAAAACAGCTCTATCTTCAGGTTTATTTGTAACAGATCTGCCTTGTAATCCTTTATGTGGATGCAGAAAAAAAAGTAGACAAATGCATGCACTAGACCTCTTTTCATTCACAGCAAAAGCTTATAAAAAAAAAAAAAAACCTGGTCCGAGATTTACTCAGCATGTTGTCATGGCTGAGTGTCAGGCAGGAGAGCCACTGTGATCCCCCACCACCCGCGTCAAAAAAATTTTTTTATGTTAAGTGCAGCATGCTTAGTAATGTGTCAGTTTGACTCTTCCTGGTATTTATTACGTCACCTGACCAATGCCTTCATCTGCTTTCCCCTCCAGAAAGATGGAGCCATCTTTCTTCAGGTATCCAGGGTCAATATGTACTTCCTAGACTGAGATTCCAGCTCAGATATGACACAATCATGGAAATCCTGGTGCCTATGCAGTTCATGGCTGTGCTCACAAATGTCTGACACAGATCAGCCGTGGCTGTAGTTTCTCACCTTGTGACTCGTTACAAAGTTACAATGTACAGTCTAATCAATGGGAAGGGGGCTGAGGAAATGCCTCTTCCTGTCTGCAGCAGACTAATGCCATTTACGAAAGAGAAAAGGTAGAGATTGTTTAATAAATGATACTGTTACTCTATATTGTGAATATTCAGGAATTGATTCATGCAGACTTGTAAAGTTGCTGACAGGACCACTTTAATGTGTCAATATTTCCATTGTCTTGATACGTAAAAAAAAAAAAAAAAGCATTGAGATTATCTCCTGTATGCACATTTATACCTCACATTACAATTGGAGTGAAGAATTACCTGCAGGCACAATGACCCTTCTTTCATTCGTTGTCATGTTTGGTGGAGGAGCGCTCTTCTCATCCATGAAGGTGTTGTAAGCCATCCCATTATTCTCCGACCCAATGAGTTTGCTACATTTGTTGACGCTGCAATCCACAGGGGATTCCCTATAAAACAGAACAGGCTTTTATGATGAAAAAACATAACAACTTTGACCAAGCTTAGATTTATGAGTTCAGCACAACGTTTGGTGATAACTACACACACAAAAGGGTTATTGACTTTTCCATGCTGTTTATTTATTTTATTTATTTATTTATTTATTTGATTTTAGATGTAATTAGATTATTCAAAATGGGGTTATCCCATACGTGGGTTATATAGTTAGTCTGATTGAAAAAAGATGCACCTAGTACACCTAGTTCAACCAATAAAAGGGGAAAAAAAATGTACAATCCTATACAGACAATCCCCTACCCACAAGTGATCCAGAGGAAGGCAAAAAAAACCCCAGCAAAGCTTGATCCAACTTGCTCTAGCCGGGGAAAAATGTCCTTCCTGATCCCCCAAGAGGCAATCGGATATTCACTGGATCAACTTTTCCTATAAATGTTAGTGTCTAGTTTTATAATGTACATTTAGAAAAGAATCCAGTCCTTTTTTTTAAAGCAACCTACTGAGCTGGCCTGGCCAGAACCATCTCTTGAGGCAGTCTATTCCACATTTTCAGTGCTCTTACTGTGAAGAAGCCTTTCGGTATTTGGAGATTAAATCACTTTTCCTCCAGATGTAGAGACTGCCCACCTTGTCCTCTGTGATGACCTTTAAGTGAATAACTCAACACCAAGTTCACTATATGCCCCTTATGTATTTATACATGTTGATCATATCCCGCCCCCCCCCCCCCCTTAATCTTCTCTTCTCAAGAGAGAATCAATTCAGTTATTCTAATCTTTCCTCATAGCTGAGCTCCTCCATCCTCCTTATCAGTTTGGCTGCCCTTCTCTGCACTTTCTCCAATTCCCCCGATATCCTTTTTGTGAACTGGCGCCCAAAACTGAACAGCATATTCCAGATGAGGTCTTACTAATGATTTGTACAGGGGCAAAATGATATCTCTCTCTCTGGAGTCTATACTATGGGTGCTCAACCTGTGGCCCTCCAGCTGTTGCGGAACTACAAGTCCCATGAGGTACTGTAGGTACAAGCAAGACTACCAAAGGCAGAGGCATGATGGCACTTGTAGTTCCACAACAGCTGGAGGGCCACAGGTTGAGCACCCATGGTCTATACCTCTCAATAAACCAGAAGAATGGCAACAACAAGAAAGGATTTTGCTCGCTCTGGAAACCACTGCTTGGCATTGCGTGCCATCAATAAGCTTATGATCCACCAGAATACCTAGATCCTTCTCCACCATTGACTCCCCCAGTTGTACCCCCCCCTAGTATGTATGATGCATGCATATTCTTATCCCCCAAGTGCATAACTTTACATTTATCAACATTAAACCTCATCTGCCACATAGTTGCCCAATTAGACAGTGCATTGAGGTCGGCTTGTAAATTGGAGACATCCTGTAAAGACATTATTCCACTGCATAGCTTGGCGTCATCTGCTAAGACTGAAATGGTACTTTTAATCACAGCCCCCATATCATTTATAAATGTATTAAAAAGTAAAGGTCCCAAAACTGAACCTTGGGGTACACCACTGACAACACTAGACCATTCAGAGTAAGAGCCACTTTTCTATCTATTTACAAACTGATTTTTCCAGGCTTGTAGACTTAACCTTACACTCTAGCCACGTGTGGGGAACTGTGTCAAACGCTTTTGCAAAATCCAAGTATACCACGTCCACAGCCACCCCTCTGTCCAAGGTTTTACTTTCCTCATAAAAAAGAAATCAGATTTGTCTGACAACTTCTGTCTCTCATGAATCCATGCTGTCTGTTGCTTAAAATATTATTTTTTTCCAGCAAGAGCTCATCTATGTGATCTTTTATTAAACTCTCCAGTATCTTCTCGACTATAGAAGTCAAACTTAAGGCCCATACACACGATCTGACTTTCTGACAACAAACATGCAAATTAGCAAATTTTAAGGCAACATCCGCCCGTGTGTACGCTCCATCAGACAAACTTTTTCGGTTTTCATCGGACAAATGTTGGCTGTGCGAAAAGACAAACTTGGCGGCAACAAAAGTCCGACGTCGGCAAGTCCGATCGTGTGTACACAAAACCATCGGACTTTAGTACAAAGTAAAAACACGCGTGCTCAGAACCAAGTCAAAAGATCAGACAACAATACAGAAGTTGACCAAAGGGTGGCACCGGAGAATTGAACGTCCTCTTTTGAAGTGTTGTTATTACGTTGAAACGTCACTACGTTCGTGTTTGTTGCCTAAAAAGTCCTGCCGTGTATATACTTAACAAGTTCACGGCCAACGCCCTTTGTACAGAAATCCACGGGAAAGTTTGTATAAAGTCCGATCGTGTGTATGAGGCTTAACAGATCTATAGTTACTTGGTAAAGACTTTGATCCCTTTTTAAATATAGGCACCACATTGGCCCTACGCTAATCCAGTGGTACTATCCCAGTAATAAAAAATCCCTAAAAATTAGAAACAATGGCTTTGAAATGACAGAGCTCAATTCTTTAAGGATCCGTGGGTGTATGCCATCTGGTCTAGATGCTTTATTCACCTTTTATGCTGCCTAAATATTTCTGGACCATATCAATTTTGAGCCATTGTGGATCATACCATCCCCATTATTTTTTTTTTTAAAGGTGTAATTTTTTATTGTTTTATACACAAACAAACAACTAATACATAGGTATACATTCAAGCGAACATCACTCAGATCGTAACGAAAACAAAACCAGTATTCAGGTATCCAGTCAATATACATAAAGCGACTTGACAATTGCATATCTAATCTGCTTGTTTTGATCGTTCTGGAATCTAGGTATATGCATATATTTAACATAATCTAATGATACAGTTTCATCCCACAGATCAGGGGGCAGGTGGTATGGTACAATCTGAGCTAACCCAGGAATCCCAAATCTTGGAAAAAATTTTAGGGCATCCTCTGGCTTCATATGTCAACTTATACAAGGGGATAGCATGGTTAACAATAGTGAGCCAGAAGGTTATGGTAGGTGAGGATTGAGATTTCCAATGCATAGTTATTTTTGGCATAAAACAGAACTATACGTAGAAAAGTTTGTACATTCTTAGATGGTCCATCATCCATATATCCTAATAGGCATCACAGGGGATTACATATATTAGGTACCTGAGTTATTGAGCTAATAAAGGCCGTAACCTCTGGCCAGAATATTCTTTTAATCGGTGGACATTTCCAAATTGGATGAAAGAACGTGCCATTAGCCATTCCACACCGGGAACATGGAGCGGAGGGTATTCTATGCAGTCTATAAAGCAAGCAGAGTGTAAAGTAGGACCTGGATAGCAATTTAGTTTGGATCACCTTGTCTCGGGATGAAATGACAGAGGCGACCTGGACAGGAAGCACCTTCTGCCAGATATCCTCTGTCAGCTTGGGTATGTCAGAATGCCATTTACGTTCAGTGGCGCAAAGCCTGTTGGTCGTGGTGTGGAGTAGATTTTTATAGTATGTGTAGCACTAACCCCCGAAGGAGCTGCTGATTTATATTGGGCTGTTACCGTCACCTCTTTACCCGTGATTTCACCAATACCAGAACTTAGAGTCCATGTTGAGCTTTGCATCTGACAATGTAGGCACCAGTCACTTTAGTACTTTTCCAATGCTTTAATGGGAGATAACTGGAAGAAGTAGCAGGAAAGAGGTAGAAGAAGAGTTGCAGGAAACTTCAAATACCTTTTTTTTCTTTGAATCACTGAGGAACTAAAATCTCGAGGACGAATATACCTTCAGTCCAAGATTAAATCTTTGCCCACCCGGATAGGTCTCTCTCACTGACCTAGCAGCCAAAGCGTAGCACGAACAAAAAGTCTCTGCCACAGACTTGAGATGAACAATTTAACTGTACGATCCTCTGCCACAGGACATAGTAGTTTTAGATGAACAGCAACACAGTACCAGAACCTTTAAGCCGACCCGTCAGTACTTGTGCGGTAGATTAGGTTAAGATGCATCCTCCAATTGAGCCACCAGGCCCTTCTTGAGACCAGCCTTCCGCACGGTCCTCTCCAAGATGGGTCCTCCCCTGGGTCTTCTCAATTGTCCAGCTTCTTCCCGCAGGACAGACAGCACAGGACCATCTCTGTAGTAGTAGTAGGCCCCAGACAGGCTTCTGGGCCTACTTGCACGGCTGCAGCAACGCAGCCCTCTGGCCTGGAGGGCCACGAGGTAAAAATGACTCTTAGCACATGGCGTCTGTCCCTTAAATACTCTCTCCCAGAATGCATAGCAGTGGACCACCTCTGCCAAATTACCTCTAGGAAAGAAGAGCACTCAATAAACTTTAGCTTGTTGCTTTTCCAACACCGACCTATGGTGACAACGACACCTACAGGCAACAGTGTGGAACTGCATGCAACACAGCCAATGCTGGAACAGAGGCTAATTTAGCCATAGATTAACTCTGAACTATATACAAAATAAATGACCCACTAAAATTACATATAAGCGCCTGATCAAAAATCTGCCAGCGCTACATATCTAGAGCAGGATTTCTCAACTAGGGTTCCTCCAGTGGTTGCTGGGGGTTCCTTGAGAAATGAGCAATTTCTGCCTCTCAGATAAGTTCCCACTGCCACCATTGATATTTTTAGCTATCTGTAAGGGGTAATTCTTCCCAGTGAACACAAGTGTAAGGAGCATTCTTCCCACTGACCATCACACTAATGTATCATGAGTTGTAGATATAGTAATTTTTATCAGGGGTTCCCTAAGACCAGAAAGTTATATCAAGGGTTCCTTAGTGTTGAAAAGGTTGAGAAAGGCTGATGTAGAGACAAGTTTTGTATGAGAGGGATCTGGTTAATAACTGTTCAATCAGGGAAGGTTTGATATCCATGTTACGAAGGCCAAACTGTGTTGCGGCAGTGTGATGTATCTGTAAATGTTGGAAATCTGCTTTGGGGGGAGACCGAAGTCTCTTTGAAAGTCCACAAAGGAGTGAAACATGTTATCTAGGAAGAGATGTGAGATTACTTTCACCTCCCGTTTAAACCAGAAGCCCCCATCTGTTCCATGGAAAAATTCTTGCAGCCGTGCGTTGTCCAACAGCGGGGCATTCTGTGAGTACGTGGTTCGTGAATCGGATGGCAATAGCTTAGAGCAGTGTTTCTCAACTCCAGTCCTCAAGGCACACTAACAGGTCATGTTTTCAGCTTTTCCATTATTTTGAATGGGTGATTATATCAGTTTCACTGCCTTAGTAATTACCACAGCAGTTTCATCTGAGGGAAATCCTGAAAACATGACCTGTTGGGGCGCCTTGAGGACTAGAGTTGAGAAACACTGGCTTAGAGAGTTTACATATCCGTAGGGTCATTGCTAGAACAGTTGTACCACCTCTTCCCCTGAGTGACATTCTGTGTATGAGTTTCTGAAAAGATTCATAGGAGGTAAGGATGGCTGCCTCCAAAGCAGTGGCCGCACTGTTGGCTTTGGGATAGAACCACCAATGCGCCAGTTACGAGGCCACATAATAGGTTTGAAGGCAAGGAAGTGCCAGACCCCCTTCCAGAAAGGGTAGTTGCAAGGTGATTTTTGCCATCCGAACCGCTCCTCCCCTCCAGATAAAGTTAGTGAGGACAGAATCTATCTCTTTGAATTTGGCTTTAGTGATATAGATTGGTGAATTACTCAAAATATACTAGAAGTGCAGCAGAAAAATCATTTTAAAAATATTTATCCTACCTAGTAATGTTAAAGGAAGATATGACCATATCTTTAGTGTGTTCCTACCAATAAGAGGGTCCAGATACATTTTTACGTATGAGGAGATAGGGTGCTGTATCAACCCCCAGAGAATGAAAAGAGTGGCAGGAGGCAAAACTATAGAGCAGCCTTTCTCAACCTTTTCAACACAGAGGAACCCTTGAAATAGTTCTCCAGTCTCGGGGAACCCCTGCTAAAAATGAGAAATCTATAACTCATGATACATTAGTGTGATGGTCAGTGGGAAGAATGGTGCTTACATTTGTGGTCATTGGGAAGAATTACCTCCTTACAGATAGCTAAAAAGATCAATGGTGTCGGTGGGAACTTATCCGAGAGGCAGAAATGGCCCAATGCTGAAGGAACACCTAGCAACCTTTGGAGGAACCCTGGTTGAGAATCACTGCTTTGGAGGTTGTCTGGTCTGTCATAAATAGGAGAGATTTATCCCAGTTTACCTGGAAACCTGAGAAATTACCAAACCGCCAGATAGTATCCAGCAGGGCTGGGAGAGACGACTGGGGGTCCGCCAAATATATCAGCATGTCTGCATAAAGGGATACCTTTTCTTCCAGACCCCCAATCGTCAATCCCACAATCGCCCCACTGGATCGTATCAGTGCCGCAAGTGGTTCTATCGCTAGTGAGAGCAGCAGTGGCGACAGAGGACACCCCTGTCTGGTGCCTCTTTATTAGAAAGGGATTGGTTATGGAAGCATTCACTCTTAGTCTAGCCGTAGGCTTATGATACAGTAGTTGTACCCATCTAATAAAGGCATTGCCAAATCCGAATTTAGCCAAGACTTCTAGTAGATACAGCCATTCGACCGAGTCGAAGACCTTATGACCATCCAGGGCCAAAATGGCCCGAGAGCCCATGGTATCATGAATCGCCTGCATGTTAGTGAAAAGCCTGCGCAGATTAATGGTAGTCGATCGCCCTGGGATGAATCCAGTCTGATCTGCTCCAATAAGAGTAGTGATGACTGTATTCAATCTCCGGGCAAAATCTTCACGTCTGAGTTTATTAGCGAAATAGGTCGGTACGATTCCTAAGAACGTGGTCCTTATGGGGTTTAGGGATAAGGACAATCAGCGCCTCCGACATGGAGGACGGCAACTGTCCCATCTTTAGGGCGAAGTTATATACCCGAAGCAAGTGTGGGATCAGTAATTCTCTAAAATGCGTGTACCACTCTATGGGGAATCCATCTAGTCCCGGCGTTTTATTCCTGGCAAAGGACTGGATGGCCTCCCCTATTTCCTCAGTCATCAAGGGAGCATCAAGCAGTGAAGCCTGAGGGTCCTGGAACTTTGGAAGTAAGATGTTAGATAGATAGTCATCTAGTTCCACAATAGTGTAGTGCGCCCTAGAGGAGTATAACGTAGAATAAAACGTAACAAATGCCTCCATTATTTCTGTGTTTTATTCAACTATGATTCCCTCTGAGTTCCTAATTCTCAGAATGTTGCATGGCTGATAGTCAGGTCTGGAAAGATATGCTAACAGGCGACTGTTCTTGTCGCCAAACTCAAAAAGCCACTGATTCTGATACAGCAACTTTTTTTGGGTGCGTTCCAGGAGCGCCAGATCCAATTCTCTAGCCCTGCGTCTCCAAACAACATGTGTTTTAGGAGTAGAAGTTGTAGCGTATGCGGTCTTGTTCTCCCTGAGTCCCCCTTCTGTATCCACCAGTCTGGACTGAGATGCCTTACGGGCCTGCCCAATAGCTGCAGTGAAAGAGCCATGCGTGGTGGCTTTAAAGGCATCCCACACCAGAGGGATGGAGGCGCTCTGTTTGTTGGTTATCCAATAGGATTTTATTTCGGCCAAGCTCTGATCAACAACAGCCTGGTCAGCCAGCCACAGTGGGCTCAACCTCCATATTCGATAAGAGGAAGGTGTTCCCATAGCAAGGTCCATCATCAAAGGAGAGCGATCGGACATCGCTCTAGGGAGGTACTTGACCTCAGACACCATATTAAGCATAGCTGATGAGACCAGACCTAGATCAATGCGTGACAGTGTACCGTGAGAGTCAGAGTATTCTCTGACGTCCGCATGTTTCCACCTCCAGGCCTCCACCAGGTCAAATTGAGTCAGAAAGGTGCCTAAGGGCGTGGGGGGCGATGTAGAGCATTGGAAACTATCAACGGAGCTGTCAAGGACTGTGTTGTAGTCACCCGCTATCAATAAGGGGCCCTCTGCAATTTCCAGGATTGTGCCCATTACTCGCTCAAAGAATTGTTTAGTAAAGGGTGGTGGAACATACAGGCTAGTGATTGTATATGGTTTACCAAGGAGTTCAAGCACTAAGATTACAAAGCAGCCACTCAGATCTAGTTTGATGTGTTTAATCGTGACAGGAGCTGATTTGGCTATAAGGATAGATGTACCTCTAGCATATGTTTGGGGGGGGGGGGGGGGATGTGGAGGTAATAGTCATCTAGGGTAAATGACTTCAAGGCAATATATGGCAAGATGTTGGTAGGTGTCCCCAGCTTCTTGTGGAGAGGAGTGAGGAGGAGGACGAGAAAGCATTGTGGCGCTCTCCCCCCCCTCCCCCCCCGGTAACATAAGCCAAATAGGGGGTGTCAAACAGGAGGTAAAGAGATCTATTTGTAGGGCTTTCAGATTCAGCGAGGAGGAGACCTGCTGGTTTTGTGGATCCGGAGTTCCTAGGGTATCCACCCAGTGTGCTGCTTCCTTAGGATCAGCAAAAAAGTAGGCCTTGCCCTGATGAATGACCCGCAGCCGTGCAGGATATTGCATGCTGTAGGTACTCTATGAGCTCGTTCAATGGCAAATAGTGGTGAAAAAGTGGAGGCGCCAAAAGTGGATGTCAGCCATCTTTCCATAAATGTCTCAGGGGCCCTTCCCTCTGAACCCTCTGGGAACCCCAGAAAGCGCAGATTATTATGCCTCAGGTGATCTTCCATGTCAGTAAGCTTGTCAGTGGTGTAACTCTGAGCTTGACGCAGCTCTCTAACTGAGGCCCGCAAGGGACGTGTCTCGTCTTCCAGCTCTCCAATGCGTTGTTCAGCATTAGGCACTCTGTGCCAGAGGTTGTGCACATCCTGTTTTAGGGAGGATAGGTCAGTTTTAATGTAGTCCATTGTGCTGAATGGCCTCCATGATCTGTGCCAGGGTTGGTTCTACAGGGCCTATGTCAGCATTGCCTGCAATAGGGGTGGCAGGATCTGTGTCCTCAGCAGGAGAGAATAGGAAGGGATCCTCCTGGCTAGAAGCGGAGGGACGCTGTGACTCGCCCTTCCCTGAGAGCTGCTGCGCCGCGGAGGAGAAAGAGGGCGGCTGGCTGTGTCTGTGTGAAGAATTCTGGCCGGCGCTATCTTGCTTCTGCCCTCATGGCGGCATCGGTGGCGTGAATCCCGGGGCATTCTCCATCGGCGGGCCGTATTTGACCATCGCCTGGTGGGCTCTAGGATCCCATGAGGCTGTGGGGGCAGAAGGGGCCCCTAAAGAGCGGACGGGTCTGCAGGGTCAGGTGAGAATAAGTGCGGCACAGACGGAGCTCAAGCAACTCGCGTCCTCGCATCCCGGTCGTTGGCCACGCCCCCACCATCCCCATTATAGTCATGAGCTCCCCCATGCTTCTTTGTATACATAGAGCTGAAGAAGGTATTTAATACAATTGCCTTCTCTTTGTCTCCAGTCACCCACTCTATATTATTTTTAGTCGATTTGATCATGCTAATTGATTTGGCTTGACAATATTTGCATGTACACTATATTGCAAAAGTATTGGGACACCTGCCTTTACATGCACAAGAACTTTAATTTCATCCCAGTCTTATGCCCCGTACACACGGTCGGATTTTCCGATGGAAAATGTCCGATCGGAGCGTGTTGTCGGAAATTCCGACCGTGTGTGGGCTCCATCGGACATTTTCCATCGGATTTTCCGACACACAAAGTTGGAGAGCAGGAGATAAAATTTTCCGACAACAAAATCCGTTGTCGGAAATTCCGATCGTGTGTACACAAATCCGACGGACAAAGTGCCACGCATGCTCAGAATAAATAAAGAGATGAAAGCTATTGGCCACTGCCCCGTTTATAGTCCCGACGTACGTGTTTTACGTCACCGCGTTTAGAACGATCGGATTTTCCGACAACTTTGTGTGACCGTGTGTATGCAAGACAAGTTTGAGCCAACATCCGTCGGAAAAAATCCTAGGATTTTGTTGTCGGAATGTCCGAACAAAGTCCGACCGTGTGTACGGGGCATTAGTCTGTAGGGTTACATTTTGTGTTGGCCCACCCTTTGCAGCTATAACAGCTTTAATTCTTCTGAGAAGCCTGTTCACAAGGTTTAGGAGTGTATCTATGGGAATGTTTGACCATTCTTCCAGAAGCGCATTTGTGAGGTCAGGTACTGATGTTGAACGAGAAGGCCTGGCTCACAGTCTCCACTCTAATTCATCCCAAAGGTGTTCTATCGGGTTGAGGTCAGGACTCTGTGCAGGCCAGTCAAGTTCCTCCACCCCAAACTCGCTCATTCGTGTCTTTACGAACCTTGCTTTGTGCACTGGTCCAAATCATTTGGTGGAGGGGGATTATGATGTGGGGTTCTTGTTCAGGGGTTGGGCTTGGCCCCTTAATTCCAGTGAAGGGAACTCTTAAGGTGTCAGCATACCAAGACATATTGGACAGTTTCTTGCTACCAACTTTGTGGGAACAGTTTGGGGATGGTCCCTTCCTGTGCCAACATGACTGCACACCATAATATAATATTACAAAGAATTTCCAGAGCACTATGGGTTATCAAGAGACACAACAATGCATTTGTTCATTCTTTGCTAGGCTAGGCTCTTTTGCTGTGTCTCACTGACTGAGCTGGGTAATAGACAAGTTACTTCAGTAAGTCACTATTCTGATTAATTCATTGGTATGTACATGTTAATTTGAGCTAGTGAGGTCTATAAGCAGGATGTTTATCGCAGGAGGAAGGACACTGGAAAGCATATGAATAGGAGCAAAAGCTCCACATGTTGGCTGCAATGGAAAATATAAAATATTAATATGCTTTTTTTTTTAAGAAAATTTGGCCTCACCACAATAGAATAGGAAAGTGTAAAAGAAAAATCGTAAAATACAAACAACAAAAAACCTTTATATGTACTGTTTATCCAACCAAAACTTTTTTTATGTATGTGGATAGAGTGGGGAAGGATTAGCTCTCCTGTTATATTTTACTGCTGTCTGGAGATCTGTTGAAGAGGTTTCCCCTCATTTCCTGTTTTATAGTTAGTTCACCTTTACAAAAAACTAACTCTGTTTCTATACACTGTTGTACTTATCTTCGGCAATTTTGTGCTGTCAGGGTATCTCACAGCCACTCCAGCAGTCTGGGATTTGAAATCCCCGCTGTTCTCCCTGTTCTCCATCATCGCTTCAAGGGCAGATCAGATAAATTCTGATTGATCAGCGCCGCCACATGCACAGGAATTCGGTCATCTCGGCACACAGGCATATGCAACTTAGTGTGCATTTTAAAGATAACTGCAAGCAGGCAGGCAGGTTTATTTTATTGCAGAAGAGACCTTGCATGTCTCTTCTGCAATTTTTGAAATGGTTACTGAACCCTCGTTTTCTTTTTTCAAATAATAAACATATCATACTTATCTCTTCTGTGCAGTTGGGTTTGCACAGAGTGGCCCCGATCCTCCTCTTCTGGGGTCCCTCTGCGGCGCTGGTAGCACCTCCTCTTCTGGAGTGCCCAATCGGAGAAGTGCTCTCCTTCGAGACACCCCTGTGTCTATTGACACAGACAGCAGGACTCGGCCCCGCCCCCCCGCATCATTGGATTTGATTGACAGTTGCAGGAGCCAATGGCTGCACTGCTATCAATCTATCCAATCAGGACATGAGACACTGGCTGGAGTTGGTGTGCTTGTTCCCATCGCGGGAATTATGGGGCTCGGGTAAGTAAAATGGGGGCTCGGGGGGCTGCTGCATGACAGGAGGTTTTTCATCTTAATGCATAGAATGCATTAAGGTGGTTTACAACCCCTTTAACCACTTCCCGACCAACCGCTGTAGTTATACTGCGGCAGGTTGGCTCCCCTGCGCGAGCCGTCGTAGCTATACGTGGGCTCGTGGGGTTGGTGTAGCAGACGCACGCGCGCCTGCTGCACAGCGGGGGGTGCCGATGCTTGTGGCCGACGTTCGCGATGACCACCAGCCACGAGCGATCATGAGCAGGAGAGACAGAACAGGGACGAGTGTGTGTAAAAACACACTTCCCTGTTCTTTTCTGACAGGAGTGACAGATTGTGTGTTCCTATTAGCTAGGAACCACGATCCGTCACTTCCTCCAGTCAGTCCCCTCCCCCTTCAGTTAGAATCACCTCCCAGGGAACACAGTTAACCCCTCGATCACCCCCTAGTGTTAACCCCTTCACTGCCAGTGACATTTTTACAGTAATCAATGCAATTTTATAGCATTGATCGCTGTATTAATGCCAATGGTCCCAAAAATGTGTCAGAATTGTCCGATGTGTCCGCCATAATGTCGCAGTCATGATAAAAGTCACAGATCTCCGCCATTATTAGTAAAAAAAAAAAATAATAATCAAAATGCTATAAATCTATCCCCTATATTGTAGACGATATAACTTTTGTGCAAACCAATCAATATACGCTTATTGCAAATTTTTTTTTTTACCAAAAATATGTAGAATACATATCGGCCTAAACTGAGGAAAAAAAATGTTTTTTATATATTTTTTGGGGGGATATTTATTATAGCAAAAAGTTTTAAAAAAATGGAATTTTTTCAAAATTGTCGCTCTTTTTTTGTTTATAGCGCAAAAAATAAAAACCGCAGAGGCGATCAAATACCACCAAAAGAAAGCTCTATTTGTGGGAAAAAAAGGAAGTCAATTTTGTTTGGGAACAATGTCGCATGACCAGTGTTATATGATTTGTACCAGTAGTCTCCAAACATTCTAAACAAAGGGCCGGTTTATTGTCCTTCAGACTTTAGGAGGGCCAGACTATGGCCAGTGGGAGTGTAAATTTTTTTGGCATCAGTGGGAGTAAACATTTGGTATTAGGGGGAGGAATAGTGCCCCATAATTGGTTTCATGGGGAGGAATAGTACATCATTTTTGGTGTTAGTGGGAGAAATGGTGCCCCAATGTTGGTGGCAGAATAGTGTCTCATATCATTGGGAGGAATAGTGCCCCAAGGGCCACATCTGGCCCTTGGGCCGCAGTTTGGAGACCACTGGTTTGTACCAACCCCTGCAACTGTCACTTTTGCAGGAAAGCTTGGTCCGCATATAAATGTACAGAAAAATATAAAGGCCTATGAAGCTAAAAAAAGAAATCCATATAATAGAAATAATAATCTCATATATTGGTATTATTTTCATAGTTGCCAATATTGTTTGCTAGTATAACACAAGCCCCCAACTTCTCACTTCAAACAAGTGACATTTTGACATTACAAGATGTACTTATCTGACAGTTATGAATTTCAACACAGAATGCATTTCAAAATGAGTCACATGACAAAGTCACACCACTATTTTCCAAATCTGAATGATGTAATCTTTAGATATAAGCTGGTCTCTAGGTCTGACAGCTCTGCTCCCCAGATGTGCACAAGAACATTCTTGCTCTCCTACTATACGATACACTTTACATAATATTTGGCATATGCTTATGTCATGTCTGGCAATACACACCTATTCATTGTATTTTATATGGCGTTTTGTTTAAAATCCGCATTGATAACTTTACAGACGTCCATTTGGCAGCTGGCTATGAACAAAGGCAGCACATGGGACAATCCTACAAAGGGAGATTTACAGAGAGGAGCACAGTTTTCTTTTTAAAGTATGCATTGCTCGTAAATGTATGCTGTTAAAAAAAATCTCACTTACAAACTGCGCACACCTAAAGTAAATAGTCTGCACTGCAGGATTGTGATCAGAATATGTCCTTTGGGAAGTTTTATGCTGCAAAGGAATTTTTTACAAGCTGTTCAGGAATTCTTAAAAACAAATTTGGCAAATTAGAAACCTGGAGCAAATTGCACAGTTAAAAATAAAAAAACCCACAAAAATGGGGCTAAAGGCAAATGTAAATAACAACTGATGCAGAGAAAAAGGAGTCGGCAATCTATTTTGAAATCAAGCTGCACAACAAGCTGTAAAGGCTTCTCCGACACTGACATTTTTTATACAAATTATATGGAGGCAGTCAGCAAACCCTCAACTTAAAATGTCATTAGACCCAGACTATGAAAAACTCTCATTACATGCTTTATACCAGAGTCTGCATACTCAAGAAGCCACTAAAACATTTGTTTTTCGGAGAGTTAAATATACCTGATTGGTCCTGCCTTCATCTGTCCCCACTGCAGGTTGAGATTGTGTATACCAGTTGGTGTCCTCTATGGAGCATGCTCCAATTTCAGTTTCCTTCTAAACTCCTCATGTTATTTATCTGTGCAGCCAACATGACTAAAGAGTCACAGTGGTAAATTACACTCCCCTCTCTCCCTCCTCCTCCATGTCTTTCTATTGCAAAACACTATGGGGGCAGGATATAGTATGCTGATTGATTATATTCACTAAGAATTGCACAAAAAGCTTAGTTTTAATATCAATCAGTATTAAATATATCAAATATAATTGCTAATACTTGTAAAGTAAAAAAGGAGCATTGGATGCAAAATGAAAGCTAGTCTCAAGCATTTTTGACTCTGCCTACACCATATTAATGCACAAACATTAATGCAAAAAAAAATACACATTTGATGTGTTTGATGCTTTTTTTTTTTGTTTGTTTTTTAATCATGTCAGCACCAATCAAGGCTGTGCAGACACAGACACTGTAGAGAGCATACATCAGAGTAGTAGAATCCCCTCCCAAGGCTCTTTCCCTGCAGATGCCAAAGAACAGGGAGAGATTATATAACCAAACAACAGCGCTGCAGGAATAAGGTACTTAGAGGATTTAAAAAAAAAAAAAACAGAGCTGTGATATATATGATTTATGCAAAAGATATATGACGATTAACACTTCTCTGTTTTGTATCACTTTAAACACTGCAAAGTATAACACTGCCTTAAAGTCATGCTCCAGACATGATCACAAAAATTACCCTTGCAGTAACCCCCCCCCCCCCAACCCCTGCACTGAAAGGGTTAAATGGTCATTAAGTCTAGGGACAGAGGAATAAGCTGTAACACTTGCATTACCTCCTGCTCTGGTAAGCTCCCTCTATCTGTGTAACCAGTCCCCTGAAGCCTGTACTCTAATGTACTCTGGCTAGTGGAGGCACACTGACATCATCAAGCGTGGCTTAGGACCAATAGTCCTGCACTGTATAGAAGGATGACGACTTAGGGCTTACCTGCAACCCTGATGGTGGGAGAGTTCCAAAGGCTGCCGGAATGATGAATAAGCTACTGTATTACAGCCTTTTTTTCGACCACTAGCCTCAACAAGCACTTAACCCTTGCACTGTGGAAGGGGGGGGTGGGTATGGGATAGCGTGCCCCCCCCCCCGTGTGCTTTGGTTCCTCTTGTCATCCCCTGGGTCACGGTAAGAAACAGTTGTGACATAGGGGTTGGCAGGAGGTTCCACGGCATGCAGTGGGGGACATGTTATCTGCCACATTCCGATGTGTAACAATAGCAGCCCGCGTTACATTCAAGTCATACTGTGAATAACTGTCATAGTTGGTTTAGCTCTCAACCAAACTGACAAGCCATCAAATGGCTGGTGTCATAACTGATCACATGTAGAGCATTATGGCAACTGCAGATCAAACCAAGGCTAAGATGGCAGCTTCCTTGGCTGTGAAGAATGAGGGGGTTTAGTTTCACTTTAACCTGCTAGAAAGCCAAGTATTCTTTTTCTTTTACAAGATTTTTCCCATCCAACTCCTCCTCCCAAGACCTCCTTCCTCTAGTTCCCTGACACTTCCTCCCACACTCACCCCTCCAGGACTTCAACACATACCACCCCAACATTCTCTGGAACTCTCTGCCCTAATCTGTCTGGTTATCTCCTATTCTTTTTCCAATTATTTTTTTGAAAATACATTTTTGACAGACAATAAGGTCAATAAAGTACCATTTCAACAACAGTGTTACAATAGCGGGTCAGTACATTTTGGACAGATTTTCCAACATAAATCCATAATAAAAAACACATTACCCAGTATAATATAGGCTTAGGGCAACCTTAAAGCCCACTATCAAACGTGTGGGAACCTAAAACAGAGCAAAGTGAGAAATTGTATGAAGGAATAGCGGGGGAAAAAAATGAGGGAAAGAAAGGCGAAAAGAAGAGGTTTACGGTTGATCACCATGCTCCAGACTACTGACCCCCTCCCCCTGCACCACCCCTCATGGTGACTGACTGGAGATATCTAATCCAGGGTTTCCAAATGTTTTCAAATCGATTTTGTTGATCAAAAAGGATACTAGCCCCTTTTTAATTTATCAAGATCCATGAAATGTTATTTTCACTAATGGTAAATGTATCACATAATTTTTCCATGCTCACGCTATGGTGGTATTGGCTGCCAAAAAGATGAGGGTCCTGAGATGTCTGGGCAGTTCACTCAAAAGATCTGAAAATCCGGCTGTCTTAACATTTTTGGGTATATTCAATCCAGTCACCGAGTAAACCAAACTGAAAATTCTTATCCAGAACTGTTTGACTTTAGGGCACGTCCACCAGATATGGAGCATTGTACCCTCCTGGCCGTACCCCCTGAAACAGAGAGGCGGAAGGAGGTACCATTGTGAGAATACTTTATAATTTGCCTCCATCAGGGAAGTGTTCGGACTTCCCCCTGTGCACCATTTGGACCAAACATCCTCATCAATAGTCACCCCAGCTCTGCCTCTCAGACTAACTGATAGGGGAGTTTAGAGCTCTGATCCATTAACAGAATATACAACTTTGAGATACTACCCCATGTCCAAGGACCACTCAGCCATTTGTTTTAAAAGATTCTAGTGGTGATGTCCCCAGGCTCTCGGCATAGTGTCTGTAAAAAATGGGTAATTTGGCTCCATCTGGGGCATTTCCAGAGTATCTCGAAAGTAAGAGGGTTTTCCAATGCCTTTTATGGTCTATAAAATGTGCTATTCTGTATAGACCTGTATTAATCCACCATGTGAACTGTTGCAGATGTTGTGGTTATCTTCTATTCTATTGGCCTTTAATAGATCCCTGAAAAAGTATGTCTTTAGGAAAGCCTTCCTGTACTAAATTTTAATTTTCTCCAAAAACTTTTCAGCACAGTGGCTTAATTATTAGCACTTCTGCCTTGGGTTCTCCCTGTGCTTGAGTGGGTTTCCTCCAGGTGCTCTGATTACCTCCCACACTCCAAAGGAATGCTGAAAGTTTAATGTGTGTGCGTGTATGTATGCATGTGAGTTAGAGATCTTGGATTGTAAGTTCCCTGAGAGTAGGGACCCATCCCCACAAAGTTACCCTTTTTTGTATCACTTGCCCCTCCCAATTAGATTGTAACCTCTCATGAACAGAGCCTCCCTAAAGCTGACAATACATGGTTTCGTTTTTTTTTTCGCTCAGCAATGTGGATGCAGGAGTCCTCCCTGCTGTATATAATATTCTGACAGCGGGACTCCCCCCGCTGTCAGAATGCACTGATCAGTGCTGCAGCCAATTGGTTACATGCACGAATTGAAGCAAAATTTTCCAGCAGGACCATTAGTGAGAAGTCTATCGATAAACTGATTTCTCATAAACGGGAACAGCCAAGGATGGATCGAAAATCATCCAGTTCCTGCTGAACAGGCTGAGTTTTGATCTACCTATAGCCAGCTTAACCAGCTTGAATTGTATTCTGACTGTAATGTCTCCCCTTATATTGTAAAGCACTGCACAATCTGCACATAAATCCTGTAGAATAATAATAATTCTTTGGAGCTAGGGACACTGTTGCTTTAAATTAACATGCACACACACAAAAAGGGACAATCTGGTCAGGCACCAATAACCCCTAAAAAATTAAACAGTTGCATTGTAGGAGGAAGCTGAAGCACCTAACGAAAACAAAGTGTACAAACTCCATGCAGATAGTGTCTCTGTATGCACTGATTTTGTGGTGGCATAGTACACAGTGTGTATGATAGCGTGCCCGCACTTCATGTCTGTTCTACAAAGGGGGATTATGGACATGTCTTGTTCCTTCACTTTTGCAGGCTCCTATTTTTTTCCAGCAGGCTTAGAGTTCTCAGCACTCGATCGGGGTATTTTGTAGCCGGTAATAGACCTGAGCCTCTCTGCAGATAGAGAGATGGGGGATTTCGCTCTGTAGTATGTTTCTCATCTCTCCAGAGGGTTAACAGTTCATCCGTAATTTTTTCCGAATGTCTCTGCTAGACTGCACAACGGGCTGGAGATGTTGACTAACATGTGTTTGAATTTAAGTTTTCATCTTTTGGCTACTGTTTTTCCAGGCAGCCGACCAAAGATCTCGTGTCAATCCCCGGAGGGGTTATGGAAGAGCCATTCTCAGGGTGTACGGGAGGCACAATTATACAATCATATTGTACATGGAAGCGGTTAAGGTTAATATCACTTGGCACACATATTACATAGAAAGTTCTCTGTTAGATTACATGAGACTTGTTCTCGGCACGCTTCCATATTTATAGGATGTGGCCTATATATATATTCTTTTAGAAGACATGCGTGTCTTAAAGGGAAACAGGATTTATTTTAGAAATATGAAAGTGCCTTTAAAGTGACACTAACCTATCCTTATTCTCCAAAAATAGTCCACACATATCCACTACTTAATAACCCTTTAATCTATTTTTTTGTGAAATAGTTTCTTACTGTGTTTTTCTGCCTCCTTGTAACTAATATCCTCTGTCAGCTCCCAATTTTCCCCTTTCTTCTGTTTGGAAGGAGCAGTGCACAGTAGTTGTAGTCATGTGTGCTGCCCTATGAACATTACAGATCCCAAAGTCCAAAGTCCATCTCAGGAGCGAGCAAGAAAGGGTGGCTGCATTCCTACATACAGTGGAACCATGAAAAACAAATGTAGCCACCTTTAACAGGAAGTCGGATCACAGCACCAAAAGTATTAAAAAAGTTTAAAATTTACAAATTTTGTAAGGCAGCTCCAAAAATGACTATTCACATATACTATATGTCCTCCTTTACTCTTATAGATACAAATACTTATATGTTGAGCTTTATTACGTTCTGCCCATGAAATTATAGTAAATGCTACTTACCCAGGTGACTATAGCAAAAAAAAAAAAAAACAGCTGCATAAACTGTGCTTTCTTAAGCCGGCCATACACAGTTCAAATTTCGTCCCGTTTAGCAAGGACTGGCTGAGATTGGAACCATGTATGGGCACTGCAGGCTGATTGTATCCAAGTTGGTCATTTTATTAAGGTGGGTATATCCAGAATATCAGGTTTTTCATGCCATTTTACATCACTGTGTTTCCCTGGCCGAGATGGTTCCCCCCACCCCCCTGCCTGGAAAACACAATAGCTCCACGAGAGGGATTCCCTCATCAACACTGAACATGCTGATGGGGTAATTGAGCGATTTTCTCTCATGCAATCTATGGTTGCTGGAAAGAAAATCAAATCATCTATAGCCAACTTTAGTCACTTCTCCTTCCCAAAACTGTGATTAAAGTATACAGTAACTAAAGGCAAAACTTTTTTTTCTTTTTTAGTTTTATATAGAGTGGAGAGGGATTAGAATGCTGGTCAGTTTTTATTGCTCTCTGTGCTCCCGTTAAGGAAATTCACCATTCACCCTCTCTATTTGTCCTATTTACCATTCATATTACAAGTAAAAGAAAATCCCAAACTTTGGGTTGCCCCCAGAAAAGTAATAGAGGGGAAATCTTCCAATGGGGACACTAGTTCTGGTGACCTGTGGGTCCCCAAGGAATTCTCTTTGGAGGGATTTCCTCTCACTTCCTGTTTGGCTATAGGACAGGAAGTAAAGGGAAAGCTCTGCAATGGGACACAGATGACAAAAAAATATATATATACCTGACATATATCTGGTTATAACCCTTCCTTACTCTATCCAAAATATAAAAAAAGTTTTTCCTATAGTTCTGCTTTAAAAGCTAATAGACCAAGAGTGCTGTGCCTCCTTTTTTTACAATCTAAGTGCTGCTGTACAGGGACTACAGGAAGCTAATATAAAGACAGCTTTCTGTATTTCACTTGCTTTAGTTAAAACAAGTGTGTGCTTTTGTTCATGCAGGAAAATCAACAAGTTAAAGTAAAAGTGAAGTAAAAGTTTTTTTTCATTTTGGATAGAGTAATGGAGGTTTAGAACCTCTGTCAGGGATTTTTGCCATCTGTATACCATTTGGGAGATTTCCCTTCACTTTCTGACCCAAACCCATAACAGGAGGGAGTGGCAATCCCCTCCAAATTGAAGAAAATCCCTAGTAGTCACAAGAGTCATCGGAAACCTGTGTCCCCATGGGAAGATTTCCCTTCTATTCTTGTTCTGATGACCACTCAAAACCTAGAATTTCATTTCGGACCGCAAAAAAAAAAAAAGGTTGCCTTCAGTTATTCCTAAACTTTAACCACCTCCATAAGTGATTATACCAGCAGCCACAATCTTGGTATAATTTTTAGGAGCCAGTAATGCCCTTTCATGTAAAAGTGATCTGAGTGGCTATACAACCACCAATCACTTTTACAGGATGCAGAAGGGACACTCCCCTCATTTCCTAGGTATTCCCACGCCATTGACGTAAGTTATTTACCTTTTTTTTTTTTTTTTAACCACAAATTGGTATAATATTGTGTTTGTGCACTAAAATTAATTAAAGTGTACTTTTTTTCTGAAAAATTGTATTTGATAAACAAATGCACAAATATTGTGCAACATAAAATTTCAACAAATATCATTTTATTCTCCATGGCCTCTGCTTTCAGAGAATACATACTATTTGGGAGTTCTAAGACATTTTCTAGAACAAAATACTGATTTTAACACCAATGAGAAAAATGTCAGAATTTGCCCAGACTGGAAGTGGTTAATGTTGGCCCTACCAGCTGCACACACTCATCTTCCCCTACGTTTGCTCTCAGAGAAATTCCCAGTACCTCCAGGTATGGGGGAGCATGTGACTCGCTTCTTTTCCTCCTACTGGACAGTGTTGATATGCTGGCACCCAGCACTTTGGAATGGGACAGTGTCCTGGGTCCTGTTGTGAACCCAATGACACTTGCCAAAAATGTTTTTCCTAGACAAGAAGTGAGGGAAGACTCTACAAAAAGGACACAGACAGAAATAAAATCCGACAGGCAGTGGCATATTAATACACAGCTGCTATGAGGCCTGGGGTAGGAGGGGACCCTATTGGGGTGTTAAGAAAAACCAAACCGTTAACATGTATGTTACCCCCAACACTTCATATTTATAATATATGTCTGTGTTACCATGTAATTTTATTAACCACTTCCCGCCCAGACACTGCACACACATACAGCGGGTAAAATAAGTATTGAACACATCACCATTTTTCTAGGTAAATATATTTCTAAAGATGTTAATGACATTTTCACCACATGTTGGTAACAACCCATGCAATCCATACATACAAAGAAACCAAAACAAACACGTTCAGAAATTAAGTTATGTGTAATAAAATGGAATTACACAAGGAAAAAGTATCGAACACACAAAGAAAGGGAGGTGCAAAAAGGCTTGGAAAGTCAAGACACCAGCTGAAATCTATCAGTAATTAGAAAGCAATACTGCCCCTTGTCAGTGCAAATTAATATCAGCTGGTTCAGTCTTAACTGATGGCCTATAAAAAGGTGTGTCATTACCAAGGTGTCACACAAGAAACATCTCATGATGGGTAAAAGCATGGAGCTTTCTTACGACCCTTGCAACCTTATTGTTGCAAAACGTACTGATGGCATTGGTTACAGAAGGATTTTGAAACTTCTGGATGTTCCAGTGAGCACCGTTGGAGCCATAAGCCATAAGCCATAAGTCCGGAAGTGGAAAGAACACCATTTTACCGTAAACCGGACACGACCAGGTGCTCCATGCAAGATTTCTGACAGAGGAGTGAAAAGAATTATCAGAAGAGTTGCCCAAGAGTCAAGGACCACTTGTGGAGAGCTTCGGAAAAAGACCTGGAATTAGCAGGTACAATTGTTTCAAAGAAAACAATAAGTAATGCACTCAACCGCCATGGCCTGTATGCACGCTCACTACACAAGACTCCATTGCTGAAGAAAAAGCATGTTGAAGCTCATTTAGAGTTTGCTGCACAACATTTAGAAAAGCCTGTGAAATACTGGGAGAATATAGTCTGGTCAGATGAGACCAAAATTGAACTCTTTGGATGCCATAATACACACCATGTTTTGGAGGTCAAATTGCACTGCACATCACCCCAAAAACACCACCAACAGTGAAGTTTGGAGCTGGGAACATCATGGTGTGGGTTTTTTTTTTGTTGCTAGAATGGCCCAGCCAATCACCTGACTTGAATCCAATAGAAAATCTATGGAAAGAACTAAAGATCAGAGTTCATAGAAGAGGCCCACGGAACCTTCAAGATTTGAAGACTGTGTGGAAGAATGGACCAAAATCACACCTGAGCAATGCATGCGACTAGTTTCTCCGCAAAGGAGCCTGCATCTTGAAGCTGTCATTACCAACAAAGGATTTTGGACAAAGTATTAAATACATTTCAGTAGTGTGTTCAATACTTTTTCCCTGTGTCATTCCATTTTTTTACACATAACTTAATGTCTGTACTTATTTGTTTTCGTTTTTTTGTATGTATGGATTCCGTCGGTTGTTACCGACATGTGGTGAAAATTGCATGTCAATTCGATCGCGTCGACTGGAAATTCGTGTTTGCGGTCCTTAGACAGCTCGGGCTAGGGGAAACCATAATTAGGTGGATTGCTCAAATCGACTCAACCCCTACAGTGCAGGTAAAGGCCAATGGACTCCTCTCAGACCCCTTCCCAATCACGAATGGTACTAGACAGGTCTGTCAACTGTCGCCCGTTTTATTTGCCCTATCCCTAGAGCCGTTCCTTTGTAAAGTTAGACTGAACCCAGACATCCAAGGCCTCACAGTCTGGGAAACCCAATATAAAGTCTCAGAATACGCGGATGACTTACTTTTCTCCCTGATGAACCTCTCCATCTCACTCCCGAACCTCCTCCGGGAATTTGAACTCTACAGGGCTATATCCAACCTGAAGATAAACTATAGCAAATCGGAAGCCATGGGTGTAGAATTGCTGCCTGCCATCATGTCATCGCTTCGCTCTAATTTCAACTTTAAATGGACAAATGCTACCCTGAAATACTTGGGCACTTTTGTACCAGCCGACCAGTCCTGTGCCTTTACACTAAACTTTCCACCCCTACTAAGTAAAACCAGAACCCAGTTGGAATCCTGGCACAAGTGCATTCACTCGTGGTTCGGTAAGTGCAACCTGATTAAGATGTGCATTCTGCCCAAATTCCTCTACCTGCTCCAGGCACTTCCTATCCGAATCCCTCTTCAGTATTTTAGACAGGTACATACTCTGTTTACTAGATTCATCTGGGCGAACAAGAAACCCCGCTACCTTATGTCCCTTCCCAAGCTCAGGGGTGGCTTGGCGATCCCTGATGTAAAGAAATATTACCAAGCTACCCATCTTGGTAGGGTCATTGACTGGTCATTGACTGCCATCATGACTCCAAGCTCTGGACGCATCTGGAACAAGACCAAACACAAGTGCCGTTAAAGGGAGCCATCTGGTGTTATGACCACCTACCAGCATCGCTGAAAAAGCATCCCTTACTAGGTAAGACGCTCCGTGTAGGCTCCCAAGCTTGCCTTAAATAATCTCTGACCACACCTGACTCACCGCTGTTTCCTACTTTAGGAAATACGTAGTTCCCTTTCGGGCTGGACCCCCGTGTTAGTGAAACACCCAACGCGGCAAACCATACCTGGGCACAACACTTCCTGGTAAACGATTCATGGCCCTCTCTGGAGAAACTGAGGAGTGACATAGGTCCATTCAAGCTACCTTTCTGGACCACCCTTCAATTACAACACTACCTCACGTCCATATCACAACGCTTTGGCCAACCCTTAACAACATTCGAGGAACATTGCTCGACAGACAGTACCCTTCCATGGGTTCTTTCCACAACATACAATCTCCTGACCTCCCCGATAGAAAAACCAACCCTCCCCTTTCATAGGTAAATGGGAAAAAGATCTGGGCCGTACATACACCTTCGCCCAAGTTCAGCACATCCTTATGTTCCCTTTATAATCTTCCATCTGCAAAAAAGTACAGGAGACCAACTACAAGCTCTTGACCAGGTGGTACCTTACCCCTACGTACTACAGAAATACTACCAGACACGTTCCGTACTTTGTTGGAGATGTGAGGGGGACAGGGTAACGCTACTGCAGGTATTTTGGTCCTGTCCGAAACTATCTCACTTCTGGTCCACAGTCCGAACAACCATCCAGAAATTCACAGAATACACTGTTCCGGATGATCCGGCCTTCTTCTTACTACATGTCTCCACCATCTCTGCTAAGTTATACAAAAGATCCATTGTGCGCCAGCTACTGAATGCCGCCAAATCGTGTATCCCACTTAATTGGAAGAAGCATCCCCACCGACTATAGCCAGTTGGCTCCGGAAGGTAGAAGATATTAACAAGCTGGAAGATCTAGTTCTTACTGCACGGCACCAACAGGAAAAATACCCCAAGATGTGGGCGCTATGGAATCAGTTCATTCTCTCCCCGAGGGTGTTGTCCTTCTGGCCCCCTGACAGCACAGACATGTCTGCAAGTCTGTGCGCTATGGCCTTCCTGAGTCAACCAGGGTCTCACCCCATCCTTGCCCTGTCCATTCTGGTCTTGCACCCTTTACTCGCATCACTCCCCCCCCCCCCCCCCCACACTCCTTTTCTTTCCCTCTTTCCATCTCACTTCGCTTGCTGTCTATAGCTATTTCTAACTGTTCTCATTTGTTTTTTAGTAACAAGAAAACTGTAAGAGATGAGATTCATGGAATAGCACTTTATTTTATCATCATGTATACACACATGCTATCATAGGATGTGGAATACATACTATACCTAGGGGATCTATACACCTAGACTGTTGTGCCAAAAAATCCTAGAGATACATCTAATCCGTGTCAACGAGCACACCTTTTCCGTATTATTACAAACTGTTGTGATGTGTATAACATCTGCGTTTATAGATTATAATATGCCTCTGTATCTTCATTTTGTTGACTCTGTGGGTCTTGTCTTTTTGATGAAATAAAAAATGTGAAAAAAAAAATTCATGTCAATAGCACCTTTAAGAAATATATTTAACTAGAAAAATGGTGACGTGTTCAATACTTATTTTACCGGCTGTATATGTTGAGATGGGACAAGTGGTGTTCTGGGAGAATGTACCTGTACATCCTCCCAGAACTGCTCCTCAAGTATGCTGACAAGCAGGGGTGTAACTACCACCATAGCGACCCATGCGGGCGCTATGGGGCCCGCAGCCGAGTGGGGCCCAGTGAGTATAAGAGCACCGCCGGCACAGTCTCCCAGCCAGGGGAAGAGAGAGGAAAGAAAGAGGCAAGCTGTCCGTATCAACAGAGAGCTGAATTGCCCGATGTAAGAGCTTTCATTAGAACTTCCAGTGTTCCCGGGGCTCACGTCACATAGCTCCACCTTTTGGCCCGGTGCCTTTGATAGACAGAACGCCGATCCAATGCGGGACATGTGACGTCATCAAAGGCGTCGGGCCAAGAGGTGGGGCTATGTGACGATGAGCCCCTGGAAGACAGGAAATTCAAATGAAAGCTATTACAGCGGGTAATCCCGCTCTCTGCTGATCCGGGTGGCTTGCCTCTTCCTCTGCATAAGTGGGGCTGTATGGGGCACAGG
The DNA here is from genome assembly GCF_042186555.1 of Aquarana catesbeiana. NCBI lineage: Eukaryota > Metazoa > Chordata > Amphibia > Anura > Ranidae > Aquarana > Aquarana catesbeiana. The sequence goes on along the minus strand of NC_133333.1, from coordinate 215,849,871 downwards.
CAGACCAGGCTGTATTGGGCACAGGTCACGATGTATGGGGCACAGGTCACGCTGTATGGGGCACAGGTCACGCTGCATTGGGCACAGGTCACGCTGCATTGACACTAGGGCAGCTGTGGGGGGGGGGGCTATTTGCAGGGGGGCCCCATACAACATTTTGCTATGGGGCCCTGCTATTTCTAGTTACGCCCCTGCTGACAAGGACGTGTAGCATTGTGATCTGTGACTGCTGTGTCCACCGTTTGATGTACTGATCCGCTGTCCTCCACCCTGGTACCATGTGATTGCTGTGACCGATCACAGTGGTCACATGTCAAGTAAACAATAGCTGTCATTGATTATGCCATTGCTTACTACTGTGATCTCTGTGATTGGTCACAGTGATCACATGGTATAGGGTCAATCACAGCAGCCCTGTACTATGTAATAGCTGTAGCCAACAGCTATCACAGTAGTTCTCAATTTCTAAATGAATGCAGCCGAGAAGTGACAGAAATGCTTACATAAGCAACCATAGAGCAAAAAAAAAAAAATCCCATTCACCTCCCCAGAGCAGTACATTATCGCTATGGTAACAATGCACTGCTCTGGTGACAGTATGAAAAAAAAATATATGAAATAGTTTCTTTTTTTTTTTTGTACATACTGTCACCAGAGCAAGGGCAGTGTCACTATGATGACATTGTACTGCTGTGGCGGTGATCATGTACAATGGCTGGCTGCTCTGGTATTATGTATGTCAGTGCCACCAGCCATTATCGCTAAACACTGCCACAGTAGTGCAATGTCATCAGACCAGTGCTACTAATCACCACCGCACCAGTCAGTGTCTGTAATTACCACCACTCAGTGTCCCTTATTACTGTCACACCAGTCATATTGTCCCTGATCACCACCACACTAGTCATATTGTCCCTAATCATTGCCACACCAGTTATAGTGTCCTTGATCACTGCAACAGCAGTGTCACCACACAAGTTTAAACCAGCAACATTGTCCCCGATTGTCGCCACACCAGTACAAGTGTCACCAGATTGGTGTAAGTCAGAAACAGTGTTCCTGATTTCTGCCACACTAGTCCTCAGTGTCACCAGACCAGTGTTAGCCAGCAGTGTTCCTGATCACTGCCACACCAGTCCATTGTTGCCTGCTGCCTGCACTAATTCATGCCCACTGAACATGGCATTACGAAGAGCAACCAGGATTGCTTGGCTCATAGGAACTGGGACTGCTATAGGTGATGCTGCACTAAGTTATATTCTCTGATCACTTGTACAGAGGCGACTATTACAGTACATTTTTGGTTTTGATACAGTTGGTTGATTTGTGTGATACACAAGATAAAATGTCTGGTATATTATCGGTAAAAACAATGAAAAAGTCTCACATATGTGGTATCCCCATACTCAGGAAGAGCAGTAAAATGTGTCTTTGGGATGTAATTCTAAGTATGCCTATGCTGTTTGTTAGACATATCTTATTACATTGACAACTTTGAGTAAAAGAATAATTTTTCTGCATTTTCCAAAAATGTGAAAAGAAATATGACATTTTTAAAAGGCTATGCCTATGTGATAGGTAGTCAGGAAATTAGATTGAAAGCCCAAAGGTGCTCCTTAGGTTTTGTGCCTCTCTATGCATCTAGGCTGTGAAAAGTCTCACACATGTGATATCCCCATACTCAGGAGGCATAGCAGAATGTGTTTTGTGGTGTAATTATGCCTATGCTGTGTGTGAAAATTACAACTTTTATTTAATTTCTTAATTTCCAAAAAAATTGTGACAAAAAATGACCACTTCAAAAACCTCACCTCTAAATACCTTGGACTTTCTACTTTCCAAAAGAGGGATTTGTACTGCCCTAGCATTTTAGGGCCTCAAGAAATTAACTAGGCAGTCAGTACATCAGGATTTATCAATTTTCAAGTATACTGTATATACCATAGTTTGAAGACGCTAAAACTTTCACTCAAACTAAATAATACACGCTGCAGCAACAACTCCCAGAGTTTCCCCTCTGCTAAAATCTAATAGGACAGAAGATATCATTAGGGTTTTTATTACTACTACTAATACTACTAATACTACTACTACTACTACTACTACTACTACAGCCATAAAAAAAAATTCACAGCACTGCTCCATTGTAGTATACTGACTGCTCTCCTGCTGCCTGTCCTTGATTTAGGTATACCCTTTTCAATAACACATATGGTCACAGCTGACACTGCAACCTGCTATAGACAACAAGGAAACCCCATCAAAATTGTGCGATGAGTCCAAATGATTCCTAAGGACTCTAGCCTTTTCCTATTCTACTAAAGATATCATTTTTGTTTCTGATTGTGTCTCTGTTACGGATTTTGTCTTATTTCTCACCTAGTAAAACACTGTCAACAAGGCAGGAAGTGAAGGGAAATGTCTCTAATAGAGCCTCAGATAGCAGTAAAAACCTGACAGTGGTCCTAATCCTTCCCAGCTCTATCCACACCTGGCGTGAAAAAAGTGTTGGCTGGACATATACAGCACTTCAACAATGGATGCACCAGAAATGCAGTTTTAAGCACCCAGAGCCAAGTAGAGTGTGGTACAACTGCATTAGTTGGTTTAACAATGCACATTGACAATTTTGCACAAGCACCCAAGGAAGGCAGGACCTGAAGTGACAGTGACTGAATCAGCAACAGTAGAGCGCCTAATTGACTTTATATGCAGTCATTGATGTTCTATGTCTGCCTGGTGTATTATAGCAGAACCCTGCTCTAAGACCCCTTTCACACTGAGGCGTTTTTCAGGAGCTTTTGGGCTAATAGCGCCTGTAAAGTGCCTGAAAAAATGCCTCCCCTGCAGTCCCAGTGTAAAAGCCAGAGTGCTTTCACACTTGGGCGCTGCTCTGGCAGGACGTTAAAAAAAAGTCCTGCAAGCAGCATCTTTGGGGAGGTGGAGGAGCGGTGTATACACCGCTCCTGCCCATTGAAATGAAAAATAAAAATTAATTTTAAAATGTTTTTTACAAGGTAATGGCTAAGCACGCTTGGAGTGTGTGAAATGCATCTACCAGCTTTCTGTCAACACTTTGGGATGTTCTGAATAAAAGAATTTTGATTGAGTACAGAGTCGACGAGGTGGGCACCTGTCAAGATCATCAGGCTTTTAAAACCTCACCTGGAGCAGCGAGTCTTCATACATACATATATACTGTGTATATATATATATATATATATATATATATATATATATATATATATATATATATATATATATATATATATATATATATGTATATGTATGTGTATATATATATATATATATATATATATATATATATATATATGTGTATGTATATATATATATATATATATATTTTACACATACATACACGCAAATGCACGCGTTTGAGCTTTGGGGTGCACACCTATGGCTGTTACCAACCTTGCAAAAAAACAACTCAGGACTCAAGATATTACATCAATATTTAGTAAATGGTTTGTGCATTTTATATATGTAAAACCCTGCAACTCTGATGCTGCATAAAGAGATGCAGCAATAGTTGACACTGGCAACTATTTCCTTTGCTGGTCCTGCAGAATGTATTTCTGGCTTACCTGGAGCCATTCATATGTTCATATTCCCTTTTGATGTTAAGCCGCATAGGTGGGCTGATCCATTCTTGGTGTGGCACCAGGGGGTTAATCTTATGCGGCTGGCCATAGTCCGAGTTCCCCGACGCTGTCATTTCTGCCTTGGCTAGCTGTGAGGTTGCTCCATAGGCTGAATCAAATAGGGACTGGTCGTCACTCACCACAGACAGAGCTTCCTGTGGAAACAAAAGTGTATTCAAATACAATCTGTAAATCCCATAGAAGCTTTAAATTTTCAGATTAATTAATCTGCAGTTTTCATGAAACTAATCCTTGATTATCCTGCCAGGAAGGTCCTTAAGGCAGTTCCTGTTATAAAGTAACAGCGCTCTGTCTCTATCTCCCAATTGTTCAACTACGTTGTCACCCTGGCACATGGGCCACAAGTGGACATTCAACACACATTATGCAGGCATGGTCAACTGTTATGACCATCAGGAAAGCCGCCCTGAGAAATGCCATGCAGCCATTGCTGGGGTGCATGTATACAGGAAATGATAGCACTGAGATATAACAAAGAATGAAAAAAAGTTAAAAAAAAGGCAATTGTTTTTTATACACAGTAAACAGAGCAAACTAAATGTCATTTAGTTAGAATTTATGTCTACTTTAAGAATGACGTAGATATAAATTGAAAACAAACATTATTATATTGCAATAAATTGATGCAATTCTCCAGGATCAAACAGTAGCACTTGACATATCCATATTTTATTTGAGTTATTAAATGCTTGAGCAAAACAAAGAAGCATTAGCAACGGATTCCAGCTGTAAATTGTTTTTAGTATTAGCGCAGTTATGTGTCTGTTGCATAATATTCAGGAGAAGTATGTGGGATGGATTACATTGTAATATGTGTCAGTGTTTCCTCCGCCCTCGTATTACTCACAGTCAGTCACATTCACAGGCCCTTTAATATTTACATCAACATTCATTACTGAGCTCAGGCAAGAAGGCATAGCATGAAAGGTACCTCCTGCCGCATGGCAAATTATGCTGTATGAACCTTCATGATGCAGTTCTAACATTGCACAAGATTAATGTTGGCGTGCAGAGTTGTTATGGGGATAGCCAATAACATTTCGGCATCTGGCTTTCTCTTCCCGCCTTCATTGCGTGAAGCTGACACAAGGTCTTTTGTGCGGATTCTGCCCAAAGGCTGTTTATGTGGCCCCTGGGAGCACCGGGCTTCAATGATGTTATACATTCCATCCACAAGCACAACCAGAACAAGTTGTGTCAGAGAGCTGCGCTGGAGTGTGATCACCGCCAGCACCAAAACCTCAGCTTCTTAGCAAATGCCGCTCTAAGCCCAGTCAGTGTTTACGCACTCCACCACCCTCGCTCAGACATGATCACACTTTCTAGTCTTATTCTTCCAGGCAAATGTACAGTGGTCTATTTATTAAGGTTCACAATGGTTAACCAACCAATGTTTTCACCCAACGTTTTCCATTTTTGCAGCAGGATTTCAAAAACTTCTTTAGGGACTATTCACTACCTCTCCACTTTTATGGTGGCCATACATGCTTCAAAAAATGTTCACTTTCTTTTCATAGTTACATGGTTGGATTTAAAAAAGACAAAGTCCATCTAGTTCAACCAAAAGAAAAAAATAAATAGAAAACTTCCATTAACACAATCCCATACCCACTGTTGATCAAGAGGAAGGAAAAAAAACACCTTGTATGAAGTATGGTACAATTTGCTCCAGTGGGGAAAAAAAATCCTTCCTGATTCCTCAGGAGGCAATTGGATACTCCCTGGATCAACAATCCCTGTTGTTGCTACCTATAAATGTCAATATCCAGGTATATTTTGTGAATTTAGGCCAGGTTCACACTGGTACAACAACTGCTCCGACGTTGGGAGCACATGTCGCATGACGTGTATAAATCAATGGTTTCTTGTGAGTGCCGTTATAACTGGTCTTATACACGTCGGTCCGACTTTGAAAAAGGTTCCTGCACTACTTTGATCCTACTTCAGCCCACTGAATATCATCAAAGTCGGATCATCGTCTTAACTGATCCGACTTTGGCATGCAACTTGTGCTCTGAGGGGAAAAAAAAAAAAACAGCATAGGGTCCCCCCTCCAAGAACATACCAGACCACGCCAAAAAAACAGCGTGGGGTTCCCCCCAAAATCCATGCCAGACACTTCCGAGCACACAGCCCAGCAGGTCAGGAAAGGGGGTGGGGACGAGCGAGCTGCCCCCCCTCCTGAACCATACCAGGCCACATGCCCTCAACATGGTGGGGGGGGTGCTGCCCCCCCACCCAAAAGCACCTAGTCCCCATGTTGATGGGGACAAGGGCCTCTTCCCGTGCAGGTTTAGGAGATAGCCTGGGTAGCTACAGGTAAGCCTTATTATAGGTTTACCTGTAGCACAAAGTGGTCTGTAAGGGTTTACAACCACTTAAACACTTTTCTGCCATTTTGAAGGGGTGTAGGAAAGAGAAGACTGCAGATAAACAAGTAAAACCTATGTAGGAGGATTGTTTGATCTCTGTGTATCATCTGAGGCTGTTCACTTCATTGGGTATTGTGTGAGGGTTTATAACCACTTTAAGCAAGTTTGCCCAATATTCCAAATTTACTCTTGCAGCCAGGCTATAGTCAACCTGATCTCTGATTTTTTTATTGTTTCTGCATTCAATGGGTTTCCTCTAAGTTAAAGATATTGTTTGCTTCTACCTGACAAGCTGAGCAAGAAATAACAAAGAATACTAAAATGTGAGTTATGAATATTTATTCTTTTCTGGCAGATCACAAGGAGGTTTATTGCCAGTGACATTTGCTGGGAGAGGACACACGTATTTGGTGTGACCTTGGAAGAGAAGAGAGTTTTTGCCTCCAGGGCTACTGCCAGGAGTGGAGGTCTTTGTCTTTCTAGGCTTAGCCTGAAGAGAAGGCTGTGCCTGTGACCATATCTGCCATGTGGACTTTTGCTTCCCAGATCTGCTGTTGTTTCTTAAAGGGGGGCTTGGGCATGGGGAATATATATTGCTTTGCTGGAGGGTACATCCAGAAAGAGTATTTTGGGAAGGTGTTTTACTACTGTATAGTGTCCTGGAGAGCTGGGTATAAGCAGTTGCCAGTGGACATTGCAGGAACTTCTAGAGCCCATCCTAGAAGGTACTTAAGCTACTTGGTTGTGCTTAACAGTCTGTTAATACAGACTGCTGGTCTTGGCTTAAAGGCCAGTAGCCATTGTTGACTATGTTATTGGTGTATTGGTTAGTAGAGAAGTCTGGGGCCATTTTTGCCTATTTGTTGGGTATCTTGTGCCCTAACCCTCTCTCCTTGAGTTTATTGTATTTTATTAAAGCGGAGGTTCACACAAAAATTGAACCTCCGCTTTTTGGAACCCCTTCCCCCCTCCGGTGTCAGATTTGGCACCTTTCAGGGGGGAGGGGGGTGCAGATACCTGTCTAAGACAGGTATTTGCACCCACTTCCAGGCAGAGACTCCCACGGGAGTCTATGCCTCTTCCCGTCCTGCCGCGCTGTCTGCTGGGACACGCACTCAGATTGCGCAGTAGGGAACCGGGGAGTGAAGCCGCAAGGCTTCATTTCCTGATTCCCATACCGAAGATGGTGGCGGCAGCATCTGAGGCCCGAGGGACGGTGCGGCCTCGGGTGCCGACATCGCTGGACCCTGGGACAGGTAAGTGTCCTTATTTTAAAAGTCAGCAGCTGCAGTATTTGTAGCTGCTGACTTTTAAAAAAAAATTTTTGCGGGACTCCCTCTTTAAACTCTTTAAGTATAGGTTCACGTTGCTATGGGTTAGAAATCGTGCGAATTCAGCTGAACTCGTATAATTACAACCTGGCAATGCAGGCCGACTTTCGGGGGCGATTTGACAGACATCTGTGCGGGTTTGTGCACAGATGTCTATTGAAATTGCACCCGAAGTCACCAAAAGTACTGCAGGAACTACTTTTGGGAATCGGTGCGGCACCGCAAAGGCATCTTACCGATTCGGATGATACTATTGCCGGACCAATGTGAACCTACTCTGTATGTGATAAAGCAACCGGTGCCCAATTCCTTTCATCCCACGAAAAGTCAAGGATTTCACCCAAGGTTTTAACTGCTAGCCCATCAAACTGCCTAGGAGTCTTTCTCATCTGCCCAGGGGTAAGGGGGTGCTACACTAAAAATATAGCCCATTTATTAAGTAACCAAAAAAAAAAAAAGCAGTGTAAACAATCCAAAGCCACAGCCTCATGTAGAACACATGCTTCTAACACATCCCTTTTCCCCTATTTCCTTCAATATACTTTCACAGCCCATCTCAGGTGCTGTTTCAAAGTATGGATTTACAGAGAAAGGTACCAAACCAAAAGGTGAAAGAGTTTGAAATGCTTTTAACTTTTTATAAATAGATCACATAAGGCATTCAACCCCCCGTCATACATAAAATGATGACCTTTTAGAAACATGTGTTCATGCATATATGCATATTAAACCATCTGGCCCTTTTTTAAAACCTCAAACTGTGATGACATAAATTGACATAAAAAATGGGGTTGATTTACTAAAGGAAAATAGACAAAGGAAGTTGCAAATGAGATTTGCCAGGGAAGTTGCACTTGCGCTTACTGAATGTTTTAAAGTTTCACTTTGCAAAGAATACCCAATCACGTGGAAGGAAATAGTAAACTTTCTTTTGGTGGTATTTGATCACCTCTGCAGTTTTTATTTTTTGCGCTATAATAATTTTGAAAAAAAACGCAATATTTTTTACTTTTTGCTATAATAAATATCCCCCAAAAATATATAAAAAATTATTTTTTTCCTCAGTTTATGCCGATATGTATTCTTCTACATATTTTTGGTAAAAAAAATCGCAATACGCGTATATTGGTTTGCGCAAGTCATAGCGTCTATAAAATAGGGGATCGTTTTATGGGATTTTTATTATTCATTTTTTTTTTTTACTAGTAATGGCGGTGATCTGCGATTTTTATCGAGACTGCGACATTATGGCGGACACGTCGGACAATTTTGACACATTTTGGAACCATTGGCACTTATACAGCGATCACTGCTATAAAAATGCATTGGTTACTGTAAAAATGACACTGGCAGGAAAGGGGTTAACACTAAGGGGCGATCAAGCAGTTAAGTGTGTTCCCCTCAGTGTGTGTTCTAACTGAAGGGGGATGGGACTGTGTAGGGGAAGAGAAAAACTGAAGGGGGGAGTGGACTATGTAGGGGAAGAGATAGATTGTCTGTTCACAGAGAGTATGAACAACGATCTATCACTTCTCCCCTCAGAGAACCGGAAACTGTGTGTTTACCCCCACAGATGCCGGTTCTCCGTGTGCCCCGAGTGATCGCGGGAGCCCGACGGTGATCGTGACCGCCGGGCGCTCGTATCGGCTCCGTGGGCGAGCAGGGGTGCGCGCGCCCCTAGTGGGCACAGGGTGAAGTGACGTTACATAACGTCGTTTCACCCAGCCGAGCCATTCTGCCGCACTACAACTGCGGCGGCTGGTCGGCCAGTGGTTAAAGTGGTTGTAAAGTCAGAAGGTTTTTCTATCTTAATGCATTCTATGCATTAAGGTAAAAAGCCTTCTGTGTGCAGCAGCCCCCCTAACACTTACCTGAGGTCCCTCTCTCTCCAGCGATGTCCAAGAGTCCCTCAGCCATCTGAGATTCTCCTTCCTGATTGGCTGAGACACAGCAGCGGCGCCACTGGCTCCTGGCTAGCCAATCAGGGGAGAGAGAGGGGTCGGGGCTCCGTGTCTGAGTGGATAGAGGGAGCTGTGGCTCGGCTCAAGTGCCCTCATAGAAAGCTGCTTGCTGTGGGGGCACAGAACAGGTGGGAGGGGCCAGGAGCACAGAAGAGGGACCCGAGAAGAGGTGGATCAGGGCTGCTCTCTGCAAATCCACTGCACAGAGGAGGTAAGTATAACATGTTTGTTATTTTTATATGGAAAAAAAGAGCCTTTACAATCATTTTAATGCAGGAAATGCATTAAAAGTGTTTCTAAAGGCAGAAGTTTTATTTATTTTATTTTTTTACCTTAATGTGTTCAATGTGTTAAGGTAAAAAAAAACATCTGCATGCAGCTCCCCCTCCCCCATAATTTAAGCCTATTAGGGCCGCGCTACACAAAAATATGCCCGCAATCTTAAAAATAAAAAATAAAAAATTAATTAAACAACATTAAAGGTCCATAAATAAGTCCCTTAAATCAGTATTGCTTGTGATATTAAGTGAATCTCTTCTCAAAAGAAAACAGTCTCCAGTGTTGAACATTGTTCTTCTACTGTTGATCCACCATTCAGTGCGAAAACCACTACATGCAAAATGTGCACCCTTCACCAGATGTGCTTTCACCTGAGGTATATAACTGTACAGTAAAGTATGTTCAAAACATGTATATGTCCCACCACTGAGGACTCAAAATGGTCTTTCCAGATCCTTGGATAACTCAGATACTCCTGGCCACCTTCATACAATGTTACTCCTTGCTATGCCTCCATTCATACATAGTGCTATTACATTTAACCACTTCAATACCAGGCACTTATACACCTTCCTGTCCAAGCCAATTTTCCGCTTTCAGGGCTGTCGCAAATTGAATGACAATTGCGTGGTCATGCTACACTGTACCCAAACATATTTTTTTATCATTTTGTTCCCACAAATAGAGCTTTCTTTTGGTGGCATTTGATCATATCTGCGATTTTTATTTTTTGCGCAACAAATAAAAAAAAAGACCGAAAATGTTTAAAAGAAAAAGTTTGTCTGTTTCTGTTAAAATTTTAGGTACATTTTCTTCTTCAATGATGGGCACTGATATGGCTGCAGTGATGGCACTGATAAGGCAGCACTGATAGGCAACGATGAGGTGGCACAGATAGGCGGCACTGATAGGTGGCACTGGTATGCGGCACTGATGGGTGGCACTGATGACACTGATGGGTGGCATTGCTGGGCATCACTGATTTTTATTGTGCCATAGAGGTGCCATTTGTGGGCACTGATTGGCATATGTTGGGCATTAATTTTCACATGTGGATGGCCATGGGGTACGTACCTGGCCATCCACATGTTGGGGGCTTCCCTGGTGGTCCTGGTGGCTTCCCTGGTGGTCCAGTGTGGGCATCCGAGGGGGGGCTGCGCTGATAAACAATCAACGCAGATCCCCCTGTCAGAAGAGCAGCCGATCGGCTCTCCTCTACTCGCGTCTGTCAGACGCGAGAGAGGAAAAGCTGATCAACGGCTCTTCCTGTTTACAGCGTGATCATCCGTGATTGGACACGGCTGATCACGTGGTAAAGAGCCTCCGCTGGAGGCTCTTTACCGAGATAGGTGTAGCTGTGTGTCAGACTGACACACCGCACCACTGATAGCCGCGATGCGCGCCCCCGCAGGCACGCGATGGCTGTTATCCTGCAGGGCGTCATACGACGCCCAGTCAAAATAACTGAACCACCGCCCGGCCGTCATTCTGCTATAGGCCAGGCGGGAAGTGGTTAAAAACCTGGTTTATTGCCATAAAAACCCAAATAAAGCACACACATTGGGGTTGATTTACTAAAACTGGAGAGTGCAGAATCTGGTGCAGCTCTGCAACGAAACCAATCAGCTTCCAGGTTTCATTGTCAAAGCTTAATTGAACAAGCTGAATTTAGAAGCTGATTGGCTACCATGCACAGCTACACCAGATTTTGCACTTTCAAGTTTTAGTAAATCAACCCCATAATCTCAGTGCTTTGCAGTGTACCAAACTGTAACAGCGTGTGTGATAAATCCAACAGGAAGCATCAAAACGGTACTCTGGGATAATATTTACCGCGGTGCCTCGTTCTCCTAGCGTCATGACATCATCAAGCCCCTCCCCTGTTAGTAAGCCCCCTGCCATTAGAACCACTTTCAGCTCATTCAGTAAGCTCTGGGGAAACTCCCTTGCAAAGTACAACTTTTCTTGCAAAGTACAGCAAGCGGTATTCATATTAGAGATCTGTGTCATTGATATGTAAATTACATCAATTTGCAAAAAAGCAAACATGAATCAGCTGTCCCAAAGTGCATCTAAATATATAAAAAAAACAAAGTTACACATGATTTTGCAGGTAAAAAAATATGCATTTATTATTTTTTACACTTTAGCCTTCAAAGCATTGCACACGTGATCAGTGGATCATGGATGCAATGCCAGGCTGCTGCAGACACTCAGTACAGCTGTCTACCTATACCTCACATATTGGCAGACCGTTAAAGAGGAGCTCCAGGCTCTCCCCCCAAAAAATTAAGTCAGCCGCTACAAATACTGTCACTGCTGACTTTTAATATTAGGGCACTTACCTGTCAAGGCACCCAGTGGTGATTCCTCAATTGACTATTGGGTGCCGCCACCGCCATCCTGACTAAGGGAAACCAGTTTTTCTACTGCTCATGCGCAAGGCGCACTGCGCTTTGTGAATGGGCCACAGTCTTCTGGTATCTGGAACCTGTGAAGAATCCCAGGAAGTGGGAGCAGGTACCCACTCCCTCCTTCCCCCGAAAGGTGCCAAATGTGGCAGTGGAGGGGGGAAGAGGCAGACAAGCAGAGCTTCCCCTTTTGGGTGGAGCTCTGCTTTAAGCTAGTGCCTATGGCTCCTGCTGCTGTCAAAATTCTGTCACCAGGGAGCAGGGGTGTGGCTTACCAGCGCTAAGGCTGCATTCACACCTGAGTGTTTCGTTTTCAGGCAGAAAGTTGCACAGTTTTACCGTGATTTTGCTGCGATTTTTACTGTGTTTTTGTTGCATTTTTGTCGCTATTTTGTAAAGGTCAAAAGGTCACCAATGTAAAAAGCAGAAAAACGCCTGTAATATGCCCAAAAAAGAAGCTCATGTACTTTTTTGAGCTTCAGGTGTTTTGCTTCAGACTACAACACTCAGATGTGAACAGGGGCCATTTAAATGAATGGGATTTTGCTTTGGCGTTTTTCTGGGGGGTTTTTTGGGCGTTTTACGAGCTGTGAATGCAGCCACAGTGTGTCTATGGAAACACGGCCCAGCTCGGGAGCACACACGCAGGGTGCTCCCTTAGCACCTGACTTGCTGAGAGAGCCCCTGGAGAAAGAAGGTGCTAACAACACTGGTGGAGGACCGCCAAAAAGGAGGTAAGGGACTGCTCTGTGCAAAAACTTTTTTTTTTTTTTTTTAAAGAAAAATATTTACCTTTGAGTATCACTTTAAAGCAACTTATAATTGCCTCTTACCTATTTCAGGTTGGCCCTTTCTGCTGACAGGACAGTCCTATACATGAGATATGTTATGTTCTTTATGGCGAATTTGCATAACTAAGTCTTCAGAAGACACAGGACAAAGGTTTATTTGCTAATATCATGCTTACAGGGCAAAACTCTGCATTGTTCTTAACAGGGATTTATATTGTGTGAAGTGAAATAGACTCAGGAATTTATATCCCCAACCATCATATTAAAAGCATGACATCATAGTCCTGCATGTCACACTGTGATCCCTCTTTTATCACCCATGTGCAGCTGTCTCTGGAACTGCGATACCTATTTAAATGTCACAACCAGATGTGTTACATTCTTACGTATATGATAATGCAAGATACAAGCAGCACTGAAAGACTGTAGATAAAACACATGGTTGCGTTCTACATAAAACATTTCCAGTACTCATACAACCTTCTATTTCAGTAATACATGTAGATAATATGACACAAAAACATTTTGGCAGATATCTGGACATATATTAATTTTAGCAAACCATTAAAGCAGAACTGAAGTTTTTTTTTTTTCCTTGTGTTTTTGCCTGACAATCCTACCAATAACACATTTCCTCTTCTAAGTTGACAACACTCACTGTGCAGTATGTATGGAGAAGCTGTGTTGTCAGCCTAGGACAAAAACGGCAGACCCCCACCACATCTCCATACCATTGGGGGAGGTGTTATGTAGTTTACAGCTGGGAACAATTTAACTGGTAAGAGAGCAGCAGAGGGCACAGGAAGTTATGGGCTCACCAGATTGTTGTCAAGATCCACAGTCATTTTTTGCACTTATCCAACAGATATAACAAAACACCTTCAGTGGTATATTTAAAAGACCAACAGGAAGCAAAGAAGAAAGTTTTATTGCTAGGGTTTACAGGCACTTGAAGTTCAATCTGCTTATATTTTTAAATAAACTTTTCTGTTTTCACTACATTTATTATTTTAGATCCACTGATTTTATAACTGGGTCTCTGTGCTTTTTTATGGCAAGCAGGCAGATCATGGTTGGTGGGCAGGGCCAGCAGGGTGCTGTACATACATAGCCTCCTGAAAACATCACAGCACCCAGCCTCTGTACTCCTCTCAAAAGCCCTCGACCCTAATGCAAGCAGTGGGCTGTGTTTTGAATAAAAATATGTAAACATAAAAATGCCTTCATGGGTGGATGTCAGTCTTGTGGAGTGGGCGTTCCTTCCTAGTCAGGCTGTTTTTGCATAAAGACTCTCCTAAGTAACATCCACATGTGATTCTTATGCCCTGTACACACGGTCGGACATTGATCGGACATTCCGACATCAAAATCCATGGATTTTTTCCGACGGATGTTGGCTCAAACTTGCCTTGCATACACATGGTCGCACAATGTTGTCATAAAATCTGATCGTTCTGAACGCGGTGACGTAAAACACGTACGTCGGGATTATAAACGGGGCAGTAGCCAATAGCTTTCGTCTCTTAATTTATTCTGAGCATGCGTGGCACTTTGTGCGTCGGATTTGTGTACACACGATCGGAATTTAACCGATCGGATTTTGTTGTCGGAAAATTTTATAGCCTGCTCCCAAACTTTGTGTGTCCGAAATTCCGAAAGGTCGGAAAAATTTGGAAAAAGTCCGATGGAGCCCACACACGATCGGAATTTGCGACAACACAATCCGATGGCACTTTTTCCGTTGGAAAATCCGACCGTGTGTACAGGGCATAAGACTTTGTGATTTGAAAGTACTAAACTCCAATGAAAGAAATGGGTGGGTCAGGGACAGTCAGACCAGGGATAAAAAGCCTAGATGATGCTGGACATCCTCCAGTCAAAAAATGAGGCAGGCTCTACTGCAGCTTCTAATATACCTTGTGAGAAGCTCACAGTGTGCAGTGAAATCAGAGTAAGCTATTTTTAAAGGGGCACTAAAACCACATCATAAAAAAACTGTCAAATGCTGTATTGCACGCTGTTAATACTCACTCAGTCACTATGAGATTTGTTTTCTGTATTCTGAAAAAAACCTGGTTATTTCTGCTGTTTTCTATCTCCCCCACTTGTTCTTGTCTCCAATTCATCGAGGGATTTTGCAGCTGTGGTGGCAACTCTGCACATGCTCAGTTTTTAGTGAGTTTCTTTGCTGAGCATTTCCTCCCTATCACATCTGAGCAGCCCATGTGACTATAGAGTCACACATGTGGAGGTAGGTGGTAAACGACAGCCCACTCCCTCCCTCCTTCATGCCCACTAACCAGCTAAACACAATGGGGGCGGGGTATTACATATAGATTGATGGAGGCTTCACCTTCCTCTTATTCTCAGACAGGCTGGAGGGGTTGTAACACAGCCTGTGACTGGCAGAAATTTGCCCACACTATGGTATTTACACAAAATAATAAAGATTGAATTTCAAATTTATATTTGAATGAAAATGTAAAACAGTTTATTGATATTATTTATTTTTACTCTGTATTCCAATGGCTGTTTTTTTTATTTACAATTTAGAACATGTGACCAGCAGCAAACGACTAGAGGCTCCTCCTGCCACTGTTTCCCTGCAGACAGGCTGAGAAAGATCTGAGTTAATGTGACAGCTCTATATCAATTAGGAAAAAAAGGTACTTAGATTTTTTTTTTTTTAATTAAAATAATTACAGTGCCATCATCCACATACAGAAATAGAAGGGACATTGTCAATTAAACAATGTGTGCTTAGTATCACTTTAAGTGGTGTATTGCATAGAGTATGCAAAGAACAGTGTTTGTATCATGGGGGCTTCAACTATGTAGTGCAAGGCCCTGTCTGATTGCATACAAATTGAAAATGTTTAGGTTTGATCTCATATTATATGGTTTAGGTAAATCTTAGAAAAACTTGTACAATAAAATTGTATAATGTATGGCCAGCCTAAGTCTGGAGTTATGCCTTAATGCTGGTTTTTGCAATGAAAGCAAACTCCTGCCTAGAACCTAGGGCAATTAGTGTAGTTCTAGTGTGTGGAAGTCTGTACAGTACACCTGTGCATGACTGAGGGAAGGCTGAAGTTCAGCTTTAAAGCCCATTACACCCTTAACCACTTGTCGACCGATGCACGCCGATATACGTCGGCACAATGGCAGCGGTGGGCAAATGGGCGTACCTGTATGTCCCCTTTAAGAGCAGGGGATAGCAGGCGTGCACTCGCCGCATACAGAGTGACCGTGCCCGCGGGACCGGCGGACTCGATGTCCGCCGGTCTCCCGGCGATCGTGTCACGGAGCCACAGAACGGGGCAGTGCCTATGTAAACAAGGCATTTCCCCATTCTGGCTTGTGTCATGACAGAGATCACCGCTCCCTGTAATCGGGAGCGATGATGTCTGTCATGTGACTTGAAGCCCACCCCGCACAGTTTGAATCACTCCCTAAGACACACTTAACCCCTTCATCGCCCCCTAGTGGTTCAACCCCTTCACTGCCAGTGTCATTTACACAGTAATCAGTGCATTTTTATAGCGTTGATCGCTGTATAAATGACAATTGCTCCAAAATAGTGTCAAAAGTGTCCGATGTGTCCGCCATAAAGTCGCAGTCCCGATTAAAAACGCAGATTGTTGACATTACTAATAAAAAAAAATTAAAAATAAAAATGCCATAAGACTATCCCCTATTTTGTGGACGCTATAACTTTTAGGAATATATATCGGCCTAAACTGAGGAAAATTTTTTTTTTTTATATATTTTTGGGGGATATTTATTATAGCAAAAAGTAAAAAATAATGCGTTTTTTTTTTCAAAGTTGACGGTCTTTTTTTTTTTTTTTTTTTTATAGCGCAAAAAATAAAAACCGCAGAGGTAATCAAATGTCACCAAAAGAAAGCTCTATTTGTGGGAAAAAAGGACGTCAGTTTTGTTTGGGTGCAACGTCGCACGACCGCGCAATTGTCAGTTAAAGCGACGCAGTGCCGAATCGCAAAAACTGCTCTGGTCAGGAAGGGGGTAAAATCTTCCGGGGCTGAAGCTGTTAAAGAATGTTTAAAAAGCTCATTACACATAACCGCCAAAAAACATCTTCATTTCCACTTTCTTATTGCCTCCTGATGATTTTGACTAAAATTATGAAATTTAACAATTGTCCCAATTTTTGCTGAAATTTTTGGGAATGCAATCTCTAAATTGTGTTTCTCCTTAGGCACCCTTTCACACGGGCGCCTCCACTAAGCAGAATCTTCTTGCTCAGCGGGTGATCATTCCATGTCAGGATGACAGGTCCATGTCCGCTCCGCTAGGCAGACCAGACAAGGATGCAGTCCCACTCTCCTCTATGGAGCAATCAGATGGAAATGGACTGCCTGTCCATTTCCATCCAATGCCATCTGATCTGATCCGACAGACAGATGGGGAATAGGACCACCATCCGTCTGTTTTTGTTAGACAGAATCGGATCGGATGACAGCAGGTGTCAGCAGACATGTGTCCGCTGACATCCATCGCTCCATAGAAGAGACTGGAGGGTCCAATCAGGTCCCCCTGAAAAAACTGACAGGCGGACCTGATGGGATCTCCCGTGTGATAGGGGCCTTAGTCCTGAACCCATGACCTGGAATAATTCACACTGGTAACAACTTCTGGATAGGAATATTTGCTCCGGGTCAGAGGCCAGAAACCAGAAAGTAGCATTTCCTGAAGGGCCAGCAATAGCACCACATTCTACAATTCTATCATAAGTTAAAAAAAAATGTCATCCTCTCCTAAACACTTGTCTTCTGGATGTAACTGTTACTGAGGTAATTTGTCCTTGTGCAGATGTTGTGTTGGGTGAAAAAAACAGGAAGTTGGGCAGGTATTTATAGAAGAAGAAAAAAACTTGTTTCTGAAGCATAGATGGTGCAGATAGTTATTTTGATGCTGAAACCACAAACTAGAAACTGCAAGGCTATCTGAGGCAGTGGCTGTCCCGGGTGTCTAATAGTCACTAGACAGTCACCCTGGCAGTGCAAAATTTTGCTGCCCTTGAGGTGCTTTCATGAGAACGACATTTACTGCCCTACACTGTACATGGGGGGGAAAGGAAGATGTGTCGTCTGTATAGGAAACTATTCACTGGTCTTCAACATTCTCAGTGCTGGGAAGCCACAAGTTTGAACATGCTGTTTAAAGTGCCAACTTGGATTTGTGGTACCCTAAAAGGGTTAACCACTGGCTATACACCCAGTCTGCAATCACCCTGCCCTGCTTATTAAAGTCTACCTAAAGTCAAAAGATTATTTTTTAGGTTTTGAATAGAGTTTTGAATGAAGTGGTGATGGGTGAGAACACCTGTTATATTTTTGTTGCTAAGGAATGTGGAGAAAGCGAGAGTGTCTAAAGTATAATGTAAAACTTTGTTTCCTGCAACAGAGGGTCACAACATTGTTCGGGGATCCAATACTTCCCCTTCATCATGCTGTCTGACCAGCAACCCAAATAACCACAATCCTATCCTTTATTTTACAAAAACAATTACCGAAAAATCAAGACTTTAATGATACCACATTCACCAAATACCACTGTTAAATACTACTGTTAAAAAAAAGCATTTATTAAAAATTCATTAAAAGCAATAAAACACAGTATCTTGTACAAAAACCTGATTCTTGGTACAATCATAGGTCTACTCCCTTGCTGATGGCCCATGAATAACCATGTCTAAACACTATTAAGATCATGCATGTCATCCAATCACATAAATATGATTTGTTTAAACATTAATAGACACCTTTTGTTACATTGTTGATGGGAGGAGCTAGTTATTTAAAAGCATTTCATAGATTGAAATCCAGTTTTCCAGGAGATATTAAGAGGTAATAATGTCTATGAAATCCGGTGTGACGTTCAATAAGTGAATACAGTGTGGTATTTATGGGGGGGGGGGGTAGAAGTAACAGAGTTGTACTGGAATTATACCCTTGACTGTTTTTTTGTGCAAGATTTCATGTTTTATTGATTTTTAATGACTTAATAATAAATGTTTTTTTTTTTAAATCAATATTTGTTTGGTGAATGTGGTACCATTCAAGTCCAGATTTTTTGGATATTGTCTTACTGTAATACCTACGCAGGATGTCAATACCTGTGTATTAATGTAGTTTAAAACCCACATGTTATGATTATATTTTTTATTTTATAATCTATCGTCCAGTATTCTTCCTATTTATTATCTGTGTCTAAACCCTGATGTAGTCCCTACAGTCCCTGGCTTTTTTTTTTTGACCATTTGTCGTGTGGTTCTCTCACTCTGTCCACATTTCTTAGCTAGTCCAGGGACCTCTAAGAATACCCAAGCTGACAGAAAGCTGACTCCAAAATTTGGATCTAAAGGTTTATTGTGTTTTGGGTCTTGTGTTCTATTTGGCCTGGTGACCATTGTCATCATGACTGAAGATCCAGAATTTAGAGTTGTCATTGGAACAGAAAACAAGGAAATGTTTATGTATGGAGATTTGCTCAAATGACAACTGTCTAAAGCCTCGTTCACCCAGAAGTACTTGAGTGTACACCAGTGTGGGGGCCGTGTTGTGCCTGTATGGGTATGCACAGGTGTTCCATACATCCACATGCAGGCAGCCTTATTCATGTCAACAGGGATGCACGGGCATAGCCGTTGCTCCCAATGTGACATCCATGCGGAAGCATGTCCCCGAACGCACACAGTCTGTGTTTGGGGACAGGCACCTTCATGCATATCAAATTAGGAGCAGCAGGTGTGTCCGTGCAACCACTGTGTTCATAAAGGCAAAATAAGACCCTCACATGGGTAACTATGCCTATGTGAACAAACCCTAAGCAGGACTTTTCCTCAGCTTGCAGAGATATCTAACTTCCTGTTGTGTCTACTGCACAGGAAGTGAAGTGAAATCTCCCTAATGGGACACTAATAAAAATAAAAAAACTCAACAGGGTTTATAGTCATTCTTTACTCTTTCCAAAACATACAAAAATAAGTATTAGTTTAGATATACTTTAACATCTGCTGAGATAAAATATCAGCCACACAGGCACTGCATTGTTTTCAGTGAGCTGGATAAAATATATAATAATATACTATATAGTCCATGTAAAAAAGATGGCATTACACTCTACAAGAGTGTAAGCAATAGTTCTGCATTGTATATAAAGATAGCAGAGGGGCCACCCTAAAGTTGGGGTGGAGGAGAGCGTCTGAGCCTGCTGGAACAAGGAGTAAGGTTTTACATCTTATTCTTCATCCCCTAGATTTAACAAGCATTTAACCCTTGTAGTGCAGGGAAGGCGGGCACTGATAGGGCAGTAGTCCTGGAGTTGTTCTCTGGAGGGTCCCCACTGGTTAAACTTATTTGTTCAGATTTCTTGCCCAGGATTGTAGTATTGGACCATCACTAGCAATAAGCCAGTCTTTCCCAGAGATGGCACTTCAGGTCACTAGCACAGCTGCTGTTTGCATGCTTCTGATCTGGTAAGTTAAATCATGGCAAACCCAAACACCAGCAGTCAGGTTTAAGGCATCTTACAGACCAAACCTTCTAGCAAGCCAAGCTCTGTTTTCTTGGCCTGTGACATCATCCTAGGAGCAGTCTGCCATAAACCCAGCCCTACCTGAGCAAGTATGCTGGCCTATGTGGAAGGAATGGCCCCTCCTCATCTATAGTAAGCGCAGATCTTCAAGGAGGGGTTATCCTTTATGTATAGCTTTCATTTTTCCTGAGTACAGCAATGAAATATATGAACACAGGAAGCAAAAAAGACCACACACTGCCTGGGCCCTATATAGGAGACGCACACTAAAATAAATATGTATTGGATCTGTACTCCAGTTTCACATTCAAACCCAGCAAGTGTTATTTTGTAAATAAACACACATGTTTTGCATGGAAAATGTATAATATCAGCACAGCTATGGAGCATACATTTGCTCTGTATTTCTTCATTTAAGTGTGCAGCCAGGAACATGCAAGCCTGAGATTAAACTAGATGTATTCACATCAACATCTATAGAATCTCCCCAAGTAAACACAAGATTGCAAACTAGCCTTAGGAAAAGCAAATATTCAATGAAATTAAATGTTTACATTTGTTATGATACCGAATTTTGAGGTGATTTAAAGGGGTTGTAAAGGTATTTTATTTATTTTTTAAAAATAACAAACATGTTATACTTACCTTCACTGTGCAGCTCGTTCTGCACAGAGTGGCCCCGAACCTGCTCTTCTGGGGTCCCTCGGCGGCTGTCTCAGCTCCTCCCCGCAATAATTAACCACCTTAATGCGAGCTCCCTCGCATGGTGGTTAGTTATTGCGGGCGCGCTCCCGTGATACAGCCGGCGGCTATAGCCGCTCGCTGTATCACTCGGGCCCGCCCCCCAGCGCGCCGCGTCATTGGATGTGATTGACAGCAGCGCGAGCCAATGGCTGCGCTGCTTCCAATCCATCCACTGTAGCCAATCAGCGGCCAGGCTGAGCAGCAGGATCGAGGACGTGAACGAGCAGCCGAATTTCGAGGGGTCAGGTAAGTAAAACGGGGGGGCTGAGGACGGCGGTATGGTTAGTAGTTGCTCTGGGACTCACAGAGCCCATTCACACCTGAGCATTTTGTAGCTTGAAGCCTGAAGCTACAAAACGCTTGAGGGGAAAAAATCCATTATTCTCTATGGAGATGGTTCACATCTCCACTCCAAGTCGCCTGAAGCTCAAACAAGTTCTGGACCCTTTTTTGTCACGCGAATCGGGCAGATTTGGGCGTTTTTGGAGCAGGAAGCAGATGACAAAATCTAACAACATAGCAACAAATGATAAAACAGATGATCATTTTTCCTATTTGCTAAAAAAAAATGCCAAAGCTCAAAAACGCCGGACAACGCTGCATGGAAACGCGCAAATATGCCCGAAAAAACACGTGACAAAACGCCGGAAGAAACGCTCAGGTGTGAATGCAGCCTTAGGGAGCATAAGGCCCAAGGGCTCAAGTGGTTAAAGTAGAACTCCATCTAAAAAGAGAAGTTCTACTGATCCTCTTACTCCCCCTCCTCCACTTCTGGCAGTTTTCACTCTTTTTTAGGGAGCGGGTACCTATTTCTGGCAAGTACCCGATCCCAGTTCTCCTCAGCCTGCAAACTTTTAAGACACATCACAGGTCCCATTAGGCTGCAGAACCATTCATGTTACCAATCTGTCTAGCAAAGATTTTCTCCTACTCTCACTTAAGCTGCCACTTGATTTTAAGCCCTGATGAAGGGGGAGTTGTTTGGCCCCAAAACACCTTTAGCAGCTTTGTATTATCCTGCTGTGAACTAATATTATTTTTAAAAGATTTTGGATTCCTGCACTTTTCTTTGGTGCTCTCATTAGACTGTATATACATGAACAATTAAAACATTGTCAGAAGATATAATCCTTCACCACTCTACTAAAAATTTGTTTGTGTGCCCCCTTAAGGCAGATTTGCCCTCCCTTCCTGTCCCGACAGGACATGAGGGAATAATTTCATAATAAGGACACAGACAGAAACAAAAACTTGATATAAATGTAAAAACTTGCATTCCATTCTCTACTTTTTAGTATTGGACAGGTCAAGCAAAATTAGATCTTCTATAAGCTTGTTATTGCTGTCTGGGACCCCACAAGGAAGAGTTTCTCATATTGTCCATGTGACATAAAGATAAGATATGAGGGGAGTGAGTGTCTCTAAGATGATGAGACCCTTAACAGCAATAATAGCCTGTAGATATTGAATTATGAACCATCCTCTTGTATACCCCTTGTGCCCAATCTGCAGCAGGAAGGCAGTATGTGAACCTTTGCCATTTAAACTGGCCATATGTGAATGAAAAAGAATGAACAGATTCCCCCATCCACCCAAGTAGATGGAGACCTCACACCAAAATACTCCAAGATACTAAAGAGTTATTTTAGATGTTTGAATTTGTTGCAAATTTTGGATGGGATTTTTGAGGTACCAGAAACCAATAATAAAATCACTTAATTTTTAATAATACAAAAATCATTAAACACACTGCATACAACATTCTCTTAAAACCAGACCACAATGCATGGTAGTTTACAGTCATTTGCGTAGTATATAGTGTCCCAATGTGTTTCAACTCAAATAGAGTCTTCTCCAGAGGATAAACAACATAATGTATTATCAAGAGATGGTTTAGGACAATGTTTCTGAATTCCAGTCCTCAAGTAAAAATTTAATTATTTATCAATGCCACGACTTATTTTAGATGTTTACATATTGAGAGGGTAATTCAAAAGATACCTCTTCAATTTTTTTTTGAATACCCTGGGGTAGGGGTCGGCACCTTTTTAGAGGTGGACATCTAACTAAACAGCATGAAAGAACAGGCCCGGAGCAGAAGAGCAGCTTGGGTGCAGGGCCCACATGACTGGGGATTGCTGGGCAGTCTGGACTGGGAGGTATTGATAGTTAGCTTTACAAATGGGGCTTCCTATTGGTCCAATGGAGGGGTAGGGGTGCAGCCTAGAGGCTGGGCTGGTCTCGAGGGGTGTGGGTATTAGATTATCTCAGTAGGTTGTCAGCAGGAGAGAAGAAACCATCAGAGGAAGTTTTTCTTTCTCTCCCTCCCTATTTTTAGGCTGGTATGGATGGTTTAATGTGTATGGCTGCATGGGCAGTTTTGGGTGGATATATATAAAACAAAGGGGTTCGAGAGGGGGGTATGTCAGGTTTCGGGTTGCCGCAGCGGTTAGCAGGGGTCTCAGGTTCTTGAAGGTCGGAATTTTGGAGGGAATACAATATGTGACGTGGAATGGGTTGGGCCTATCTCGGTATGGGTACCTTCCCTACCATGGAAATAATGGGGCTGCATCGAGCGAGAAAAATGGTAAAAAGTTTGTCCCTGAGCTGGTGGAACTGCGGCTAGGGGCCAGGATGCACAGGTGGTGGTGGTACAGCCGATGCAATAGAAAAAAACCTTCCTTCGTTAACCTGATTCATAGTCAGTCAGTTTAAGTTGGGTAAAAAAGTTGGGTTATAAAACTGAATATATTTTATACATAAATTGTTATGGTTGTTAATAAAGGGGCCACTACAGCCATTTAAAATCCAGAGGGTGTCGCATGTTTCTTTCAAAGGTATTGCTGGGCCAACAAGAGAGGTTGTAGTAGGAGGTGGTGGCAGACGCTGCATCATCCGTACACCAGTCAAGAGATCAAAGATCACTAGGATTCGGAGACCTTTTATAAAAAAAATAAATGAACTAGCAAGGCCTAACTAAATACTAAGGAAAACCTAATAAAACAAATGTCATAGTAGAAACTTGGCGGAGAGTGTCAGGCAGTAGGGCAGTGGACAGCGCCAGTACGATAGTGACGGTGTGTGTACAGTGTCCATGGGCAGTGGACAGTATCAGTAAAGCAGTGTATGATGTCAGTAAAGCAAAAGGCTTGTCACTAGGGAAGCATTTGGTGTCAGTAGTTTATTTTTGCTGTGTTTTTAAATTATTTTTTAAAAAAATATTTAGCAGCCCTGTTGGAGGGCTTTGGTGAAATATTGGGGGTCTAAACAGAACCCTGAAGTATTTAAGACAAAGAAAGGAAACTGAGGACACTGTCCTCAATTTTGATTTTTGCAGCCTCAGCTGCACTGAATGAAAGAACAGGAAGAACTCTGCAGTGTCTCCCTGTTTTATTCACAAACCATCAGTTGTGAATGGACACAGTGAATGATTTATACCATTTATTCACTGTGTTCATTCAGAAAAAGTGGGGGGCGATAAATTACGTATTTCCCCTCTCTCCATCCTTAAATGATCCCCCACAGCATCCGGCGGGAGAGGAAGCCCACAGTGCTGCAGGGAGGGTGGGAACCAGGGGCGCACACAGCAGGGCCTTGCAGCAGAAAGAAGGGGAACCTGGACAGGCGGGGCGGAGGGGTAACATGTACAGGAAATTATCCCCTGTATTTCCTCCTGCAGCAGCTGAATGCTGACAGGGGGGAGATGAGAAGAAGATAGAAGGAAAATACAGGGGATCGATTCCAGTAAATGCTGCTGTCGCTCCTGTCATGATGTAAAACCTAATGTGACAGGGAGACCGCACAGGCCCCCTGGAGCATGAGCAGGGTCACCATTGCAACCCCTTAAGCTTCACCAAGGTTTGTTTTAATCTCTAGCAGTCTCAAGTAATGTGTCTCCACTCTGACTGTCTCCTTAAGTACATCTACAGTCTCTGACAAGTCTTATAGCATGTTCAGAGTCTCTGAACATCTCTTGTAGAATGTCTGCAGTTTTTTACCATCTCATATAGCATGTCCGTATTCACTGATCATCTCGTTTGCATATCTGCACTCTCCGGCAGCTTGCTGTACCATTACATTTACTAAATATCATATGTGTCCCTTTGGTGATTTCTAGAGCTCTACTTGAGGCCCTCCTATATAAAGCAAGTTGACCATCACTGTTTTATGCCATACAGGAGGGTGCTCGGCCTGTGGTGATGCCGTGAAATACCAATAAAGAAATAGCCAGCACACCAGAAATAAAACCCTCAATGCTTTACTAAGGCAAATACAAAAAAGATTTCAGTACAAAAAAACATGATTCCACCAACTTTTCGATGGGTACAAAGGATCCCTTTTCTCAAGGTGATGGACAAATAATGCATTAGTGCACATAGAGATGTGTATGGGCTTTACATTTTCACCACTCATCATCCTAAGTTTTACTGAAAATGTTGCTTTTTATTGCTATCTGTGTCCCCACCTGAGAGGGGTTCCAACTCTTTCCTACTCTATCCAAAAAAATAAAATGTTTTGGCTTTAATCATATTTTTTTTCACCAAGCAAGTTGATTGGAATTCTTCAATCTTTATCCGCTCTCACCCAGGAAGATTCACACATGTGAGAGAGCTTATTAGCTGCAGCTGAAGCTAAAACTATCTTCTCCCGGGATCAAGGCCAAACACATGATGCTCTCTGTACACTTGATTTTGGCATATACATCTCAGTCTATAGTTTGCAGCCAGAAAAAAAGGCTTCATTAGAGACCATATGCTTTGTCTGGAATCAAAAGCAGCCTTACGTCAGACCAGAGATCAGTGCACGTTGCTTCTGTCTTGTGCAATAGTTGGATCAGCGGTCGGCAGAGATGTCTAAAGATAGTGGAATTTGATGTATGCTATTGACCATTATGACTCAAATAATTACAGCTTTTTCTGCCAGACCTCCAAAACTATTGAAATACTTCCTAATCCCTGACTACACACAGAGGAGCAGCTATATCATGGTACTCAACCAGGAGCAACGTGTGGCCCTTCACTGCTATGTGAGGGGTCCCTTTATAGTAATGTAATTTAGAAAAAAGTTATTATTTATACAAACATTTTGTGATAGAGAAGCTGCAAATAAAATCAGAGCCTGCAACAGCAATATATTGTACATATTCCAGGATATTACTGCCGGTGTATTTGGCACAACCGCTTCTGCCTGTTGGTTAACCACATCTAGTGAAAACCCCAAGTGTATTGCTGTATTAGTCTACTGATAATTCAAAAGTTCTCAAATCAGCTGCAAGATACTAAAATAAAAACACACAATGATCTTATTTCCTATATTATGATAGGACCTGAGGTTTACAACATTGCATGGTTTACATGAGGCTATGGAGTAATAATAGGTATTGCTCATTAGGAAATAAGTTTGACTGCTACAAGATTGTGTGTTTACCCCTAAAGTACATCCATTTTTGTTTTTCCTGCTTCAAGGGAACCATGGCACCAGCTGCACTGACAGTGGAGAACAACAGGGAAGTAAAAACTCCCAAATCAGATTTTCTTCTGAGGGGATTCTAAAGTTCTAAAGTCTATTGAAGTTGTTTGTTCCTCATGAACGTTGTGATTGTTTTCTGTCAAAATTGAGACTAGAAGAAAATAAATATCCCATATCATTGGGTTCATTTTTAGGTTATGAACGCTTGTATTTATCTGTTTTTGGAACAAATGTGGATCCTGACAAGGATCACCAATGGTCTTTTGATGCTGCTAGGCTATTAAACCATGTTGTGCCTTGTTCTATCGCTGGCACCACTTAGAAACCCTCTCCCTATTGTTCAGCCCTTGTATAGTCTAAGCACTGTGGGATGGGCCAACGGAAAATAGGGCCGAGTGTTCCCTTTGTTCTCAAAGAGGAAATAGATCAGGAAGTTCTGGATGTGTCTACAGGAAGGCTCGCCAGTGCTGATAAAGCAACCCGACTGAGGTGGCTTTGGATGCAGTTGGAAGAATATTAGCTATTACAAGAAAAAAAGATATTTTTAAATAAGTAAGGGCTTAATCCCAAAACTGCTGCGCTTTAAAAGTCTTTAACATATCATACTCTAGTAAATACAGCCTTTTTCTGCCAGACCCTGGAAACGTGTATTGGACCCTGAGTGTGAAAAACTAACCTCTGGTTACACATAGAGGAGAGCTTAAAGTTTATCTTGTGTTCCTCTTGGGTTGGACTAAAGTTACAAGCCAAGTTATTGAGAAATATTTGAAACAAGAATTATTATCACTTCAGATGTTGCTCTTACTGCTGCTGTATGGAGAACATCAGACACAGATAAAGTTTTTTTGACAAGACTACTAAAGTATCTATAAATTCTAGTAGGGACAGATAAACCATTTGTGCAGACTGCACCGCTGCACAACAGCCCACTGTGATCTATTAAGACTAGATGTGGGTCAGGCAGGTGCTGGGACCCCTTCAGCTATAACAAATAAATGGACACTACTCTGTTGTAAGTCAAGTGAGAAGTGGGGGACAATTTTTATGATGCCCTAATTGTCATCCTAGTTTGTATTATTTATGTGTGATCAGGCAAAATACACCTCCTTTAATCCCTTAATGACTGGCACTAAGACATTAATAAAAGTCTACTATTTCTTTTGGAAACGATTTGTACTACAAGTAAACGGGGTGTTCATCGTCTGACCCCATTTCGAGAGTTCAGGGAATTGTAACATTTATACAACCCCAATTTCAAAAAAGTTGGAACGTAGTGTAAAATCTACATAAAAACAGAATACAATGATTTGTAAATCTCATAAACCCATATTTTATTCACAATAGAAAATAGAAAGCACATCAAATGTTTAAACTGAGAAAATATAACATTTTGGGAAAAAAAGTTAATTTTGAAATTGATGGCAGCAACACATCTCAAAAAAGTTGGGACAGGGCCATATTTACCACGGTGTAGCATCCCTCTTCATTTAACAACACTCTGGGAACATCTGGAAACTGAGGAGACCAGTTGCTGGAGTTTTGGGAGAGGAATGTTGTCTGATTCTTGCTTGATATAGGATTCTGATTAACAGTCCTGAGTCTACTTGTTGTATTTTGCATTGTAGGATACGTCAAATATTTCCAGTTGGTGAAAGGTCTGTAATGCAGGCAGGCCAGTTAAGCACTCAGACTCCTCAACTATGAAGCTATGCTGTTATGGATGCAGTATGCGGTTTTGCATTGTCCTGCTGAAATATGCAAGGCCTTCCCTGAAAAAGACATTGTCTGGATGGGATCATATGCTGCTCTAAAATCTGGATAAGCAATATCTTTCAGCATTGATGGTGCCTTTCCAGATGTGCAAGTCACCCATTCCATACGCACTAATGCATCCCCATACTATCAGAGATGCAGGCTTTTGAACTGAGCACTAATAACAAACTGAAAGGTCAATTTCCTCTTTAGTACGGAGGATGCAGCGCCCATGGTTAACAAAAAGAATGTCAAATTTCAATTCTTCTGACCACAGAACAGTTTTCCACTTTGCAACAGACCATTTCAAATGTGCCTTGGCCCAGAGAAGACGGCTGCATTTCTGGAGCATGTTCAGATGTGACTTCTTCTTTGCATAATGGAGTACCTAGCATACCTTGCATTTTCGGATGGCATGGCGAACTGTGTTTACAGACACTGATTTTTTGAAAGTATTCCTGAGTCCATGCAGAGATGCCCATCACAGAATCATGTCTGTTTTTAATGCAGTGCCGTCTGAGAGCCCAAAGATCATGGGCATCCAATACTGTGTTTCGGCCTTGTCCCTTGAGCACAGAGATTTTTCCAGATTGTTGAATTCTTTGATGATATTATGTACTGTAGATGTGACTTTATACTTTAAAGTCTTTGTAATTTTTATGTTGAAGAATGTTATTCTGAAATTGTTCAACAATTTTTAAATGCAGCTTTTCACAGAACCTCTACCTGTCTTTACTTCTAAGACACTGTGACTCTCTAAGATGCTCTTTTCATACCCAGTTATGTTACTGCCCTGTTGCCAATAAACCTAATTAATTGCAAAATTTTCTTCTAGCTCTTCCTTGTTAGTACCACTTACTTTGCCAGCTTTTTGTTGCCTGTGTTACTGCCATCAATTTCAAAATGACTTTATTTTGACCTAAAATGGTACATTTTTCTCAGTTTTAAACTTTTGATATGAAAGATGAGTGTATGCAGCACTAAAAACATACAATTAAGAGTCTCCAAAAAAACTTGGTCTTACTGGGGGTCTTATTACATTTGGGGCTATCTGGAGTCTCAGAGGGGGTGCACCTCTATAGGTGACCCTGGGTAGTTCTGGGAGCAAAGGACCTAGTATTCTATATTTTTTTAGAACACCCCAGTGTTTTCTAAAAATCTTTTTGATCAAAAAATGTTGATTCGAATAGATAGTATAAAACGAAAAGCGAGAAGAAAATTCTCCCCCTTCGCCTCTTATTTAAGGCTTTAATAAATCATCTCTTTCTCTTGAGGCAACATTAGTTATGATCCGATCAAGATCATTAACTGCATATCCCTTCTGTAGGAAGCGAGTTTTCAAGAACTCCGCCTCCCTCCAAATAGTCCTACTGTAAGGCGCAATTCCTCCTCAAACTGAGGAATTGACTCATAGGGACAGACCTGAGCCAAGACTCATGATGGCAACTGTCTGTCCCTATGTAGCCATTTTTATCCGTATCCTTGAAGTATGTAGAAGTAATGAGCCTATCGTTTTGTACCCTAATTTCCAGGTCTAAAAAGTGTATAATGGAAGTACTGGCCTCGTGTTGTAGAACAATGCCTCGATCATTGGTGTTAAGCTCACCAATGAAGAGATCCAAAGAGGCACGGTCTCCTTCCCATAGGAGGAGGACGTCATCAATGTATCGTCCCCAGAAGATCAGGTCAGTCCTCTGTTGACCATAGATGACGTCCTCCCACTTGGCCAAAAAAAGATTAGCTATACTAGGTGCAAACTTGGCACCCATCGCCACTCCCTGACCTTGCAGATAGTAGGGACCATTGAACCAAAAATAGTTGTGGCTCATAGCAAAGTCGAGGAGATGGAGAAGGAACCATTGCTGCAACACACGAATGCCCGAATCTCTCTCCAAAAAGCACTTCACAGCTTCTCTACCATGGCGATGGGAAATAATGGTGTATAAGGAGGCCACCTCAGCAGTAGCCATAAGTGCATGTACCTATGAATTTTCATTTGGTGAGACTACAAGACCCAGCCATCTATGATCCAATTGAAGTGGTTTCATGACGCTGTGGACATATCATGCTTGTTTGACCACCTGTAATTCAGTGGTCCATTTTCTTTGGTAAGAGGCCCGGTGTGTTGATGTTCAGTGTAGGATAATCTCATGCTCACCTAATTGTGTCTCTGTCTACACTGTGGGTGGTTTCAATTTTTTCCCTGAACAAGGTCTTTGTCTTAAACACGATGGACTCTTAATTTTATGTTTTTAGCGCTGCATACACTCATCTTTCATGCCTTTATTGTCACCATACAATTTATGCTAGCTGCTTTACTCGTGTTAGCGCAGTGATTAATCTTGAATTTAAACTTTTGATATGTTTTTATTTTCTATTGTGAATAAAATATGGGTTTATGAGATTTGCAAATCATAGCATTCAGTTTTTATACAGAGTCTACACAGTGTCCCAACTTTTTTAGAATTGGAGATCGATCTATCTATCTATCTATCTATCTATCTATCTATCTATCTATCTATCTATCTATCTATCTATCTATCTATCTATCTTGTAATGGGCAAAGGAACCACCTATGCTAGTCAATTGTGACTGACTAAGCGCGGAAATAATTCTATACCTATACTAGTAAACAAAAGTGTGCTCAATAATTACAAAAGGAAAAGCCGCCTCTTTGCTTAATGGTGAATAGGGCCCCATAGAAAAGATCTGATGAGTTCCCCTTCAGTGGAAGGTGGCTTATAATTCATCCCTATATACACCCTCCAATCACAGATTGTCAGAAGTAGGCAGCCTATAATGTACCCCTATAAGGCTCCTATTTACATCCCTGCACACTTGTGTTAATTTACAGGTTATAGACAGGTAATCTAATTGGTTTATTGTATGATATGCTGGTTCCCTCCTTGAGTTGATGTACCAAAAAAGATGGAACAAAGGACCTTTGTGGTCCAGAACTAAGCTGGTTTTGATCAATGTATAGTAAATTAGTCTGCAGTTCTCAACCCCAGAGCCAGCAGAATGATCTTTCATTGAAAGAGAATCCCTTTTATTTTTGTCATTTATGCTAATGTATAGCAAACCATTAAATTATCAGGAATTATCTCAATTAATAGAGAACAAAAAGTAGACCAAGCTGCTTCGATTTTCTTTTACAAATTCATACTCTGAGTTCTCCTGTTGTGGAGGAAAGCGACGCCTTAACAGCCTCTGGCCTACTCATATGCCTTCAGAAACCTGTATATGTAAATCATACAAGGGCAATTCGGATGGATAGCTCCATAAAGAAGCTTGTACACAGCAAAAAACCTGCACCAAACCAAAGGTGGCCATAGTCACTATGACAATCATGCAACCATACAACAGAAGCATTTGTCCAATGGCCATGTACATGTGATACATAGAGATCTGGTCAACATACAATCATATTGTCCATTGTCGGCATCTAAAAATATTAGCTCCAAAAACTGCCTGATTTTCCTGTATATGGCATTAGAGCATACAAGCAAAACCTTCAGGTATTGGGGCTTCCCGCAATCAGTCAGTGAATTATCAGACAGGGAAGACAAACAAGTCTCCCAGGCCGATCCAGGATAACCACTGTATTGTCATGTACAATTTTCCACACAGATGTAATAATAACAGAAAGCTCAGGGCTTTACACCCATAAAAAGTATTAAAAGTATCTCCGCAAAACAGAAAAACAGAACACTGACCCACAGCATGAAACACGTCTCATTTCCAGCATGCAAGGGGGAGGAAATAAACATGTCTGGGATATGTAGGAGGCCACATTGCAAACACAAGGCCGCTAGTTACTGATCTTAGCATCTTTATTATGCTGCGCAAAATGACCTAAATCTAAGAAGACCTTATAAGAAAAAACGGAATTTATTACAGTTTATTAGTGGCTGTATGTTTTTCTTTTTTTTTAGGCTTTTTTCCTTCTTTTTTCACCTGACGATCCTGCCAATACACACACTTCCTATCTTAGGATACTATATCCATGTAGGAGCAGCATTGTCACCCTAGGACAGGATTACAGAACAACTTCCCCTCTCCACTACTCCATAACATAGGGAGGAGGTTGTTTTGTAGTCCTCAGTGATAGCTGAGAGCAAGGTAACAGCTAACAGTCAGGACAGGCAGAAAAATATCAGCTCATAAGATTTCTGACAGGATGAACAGGTATTTTTTAGCACTTACTGAACTAGGTTGAGTGGGGACCAATACATCTAGAAAATATTCAGTGTACAAGAGGTGACCCTAGTATGGGAGGCTCCTTTGCCCGTCACAGGATAGAGAGAATGACAGATACCTAGATAGCAGAAAACTCTTACAATGGCATATTAAAAGTTTATGTGAAGGCAAAAAATAAATATGTTGTTTACAGTATAAAAGGGCAGAAGTCAGACCTCAGAATTGTCCAGTAGTCACAGATCCCCCTCTCTAGTAAGAGGCATGTACACACGATCGGAAATTTGGCCAGCAAAGGACCGATGAGAGCTTTTGGTCGGAAAATACGACCGTGTGTACGCTCCATCGGACTTTTGCTGGCCGAATTCCCGCCAGCAAAAGACTGAGAGCAGGTTCTCAATTTTTCGGTCGGAAAAAGTTTCGATCGGAAATTCCGATCGTCTGTACCAATTCCTACGCATGATAGGAAACAATTCGACGCATGCTCGGAAGCACTGAACTTCATTTTCTCGGCTCATCGTAGTGTTGTATGTCACCGCATTCTTGACGGTCGAAAGTTCAGCGAAATTTTGTGTGACCGTGTATGCAAGCGAAGCTTGAGCAGAATTCCGTCGGAAAAACCATCCAAGATTTTTCAGACGGAAAATCCGCTCGTGTGTACGGGGCATAAAGGTCATAAGGTTTTTTCACCTTTAATACAATCTCTGCATT
The DNA here is from genome assembly GCF_042186555.1 of Aquarana catesbeiana. Lineage (NCBI taxonomy): Eukaryota > Metazoa > Chordata > Amphibia > Anura > Ranidae > Aquarana > Aquarana catesbeiana. The sequence goes on along the minus strand of NC_133333.1, from coordinate 215,816,610 downwards.
AAGGTTAAAAAACACCCCACTCCTTTTCCCCACTTGTCCTAAACACTTACCTGACTTCTTTCACCACTCCGGCACTGTCTCAGCTGCAGCACTGCATCCCTCACTTTCTGCTTTCATAGGAGGCACTGAGGGCAGCAAAGTCATAGCGTGGCTTACCAGCTCTGTGTGTGTCTATGGATGCACACAGCCTGGCTTTCGTTGCTAAGGAGGCGGACAGGGCCAGCAGGGGACTGCCAAATGGGGAGGTAAAGGACCTCTTCATGCAATATCACTGCACAGAGCAGGTATTCTCTCCTTTTTTATTTTAACTATTGATATCACTTTAAGATTAACTACATGTATTGTCACAGTTGACACCGCAACCTGCTACAGAAAGCACTAACCAGGGAGCACTCATGATAAAAAGCTACACCCCTGCATGCATGTCACCCATGTGAAAACTGTACAACGGCCTGAAATGCACTCCGCTCTTAACTCCTATTGTGGGCTGATAACGCAAATTTTTGCGAAACTACTGAACTCCTCCCATACCCAGATCGCCACAACACAAAGGCTAATTATTCTGTAGTCCATAATAAGGTCTAGGTGGGGCTAAATTGTTTCTTTGAGGTAACTTAGGAAGTCTGCAGAGTACACGGGACAACTCTCCACTTCTGATAAGATCAACAGGTATTTTTGCACTTATAAACCAAATATAACAAAATGCTTTGAATGGTATATTTAACAGATCGAGAGAGACCAAATAGTAGATGTCCATTGATAGGGTTTACATTCACTTTAAACTCTTAAGGCAGGCCATAGATCAGTGGCCATCAACCCTGTCCTCAGGGCCCACTAACAGGCCAGGTTTGCAAGATAACTGAAATACATCACAGGTGATATCATTTGCTGCTCAGTGATTGCAGTATTCTAGTGTCAATTTTAAAGTGACCCCAAGGTAATACATAAAACCTGGCCTGTTAGTGGGCCCTGAGGACAGGGTTGATGACCACTGCCATAGATGATTGCAAAATCGCTCAGTTTCCCCATCAACACTAACTGTCGAATCCCTCATGCTGAGTTATTGGGCAGTGAGGGTGGGTGGGCACGGGGAGCTGTCCCTGCCAGGAGAACTCAGTGATTATTGCAAGACAATATTCGCATGTACAAATCTGACATGCTTGCTGGTTGTATCCCATTTGATTGATGGATTGACTTGGGTGCAATCAGCCCTGCCCATACATGGTTCAAAACTTGGCCGTCCCTGCTGAACAAGCCAAGATTCAAACAGTTTATGGCTGGCTTAAGCGTACCTTGAATACACGGCAAGCACTGTATAGAATGTCCAGACCCCTCTTCAACTCCTCACCTAATGTTTGTAGTTCCAAAAAGTACTTGGCTTACCCCCATCTTCCACATCTCTGGGTGGTACAACACCATCCTCATGGGAAGAAGGCAGGTGAAATCTTTCAAAATGACACTCCAAACTACTGTAAGAGCATCTCAATATTTCGACTGCTCTGTATTCCCCAGGATCCTGCCAGAAGTTTGACAACAGCCCCACCCAGATGCCACAGTTGGAAGATGGGGGGTGAAATAACTATGAATGTAACTTTTTTTTTTTATATATATACAGGTACATTTTTTAACTACTAATATTAGGTAATTTTTAAATTGAGAGGGGGCCCAACAGTATAAGTGGACATTGCATTTGTCTGCAAGCTCCGCTTTGCGTGATTGATAAGAACACTTTAAAGTTGAGGAGATGACCCCTCCTCGCTATGGAAGGTATTATTATATTGCTGCTGGTATTATGGGCTTTTCACCCATCTCTACTATTGTTTGTGCAGCAATTCCTTCACTTCTTTCATTACCATTTGCATAAATGAAAGAAATGTTACAGGAGAAATGATAAAACTCTTCCTGTATGTGTTTTATTATCCATTTCCTATCCCTCTTCCTCTCTCTTCCTCCCTCTGCAGATTGTTTGTTCTGCCTATATGGAAGGCAAAAAGAACCAATAAATTCATACTTCTTAATTACTAAGGAAAAATGTTAAAATTAAACCTTTCAGAGGATGCTAAAAGCACCAGGTACTCTGAGTTTGCATTCTTATGTTTTTTTTTTTTTTTTTAATAGCCAGTAGAAATGATTACTTAATACTAGTAGAGGATAGTCACATTTGACTGGACCAGTTCTGTAGATTTTGAAGACTTTTCAATACCTATCCAAGTAGCTTTCTTTCAAAGCAGAGTGTCCATAGCCACATGGGCATCTGTTACCTTAATCACCATTGTGCCATGGAATGTGTCAAGTCAGATATTCAATGTCCCAATTGTAAAGAGTGGTGTAAAATTTTGGGAAACCAGCTTATTTCCCATAATTCAATCATCATAGTGCCACAAGACTCTGGGCACCCATTACAATTGGATGCTACGTGGATAAATGGTGATGCGTCTTCAGCATTACAGAACAAATCCAATAGACTCTGGCTAGCTAGCAAAAGTTCCACCATGACCTTAATAAATAAAAACCTTCACAAACATTACATTTTGCCATTTATAACTAGATATTTACTCCTAGATGTCAACGCTCCTTCATAACAAGATGTTTTTAGCTTAGAGATATGCTAAAGGAGTGCTTTAATGAATCCTGTTTCAAGAGAGGTAAAATGAGCATGAACAGAACCGGCTCTATGACAGGGAGATTTTCCCCGCTGGATTCCCCAAGAGAAAAAAATGAAGTCGGCAGGTTACTCAGTTGACCAGACTCCGCTGATGACTGAAATACCCCTTTTGTATACACTGCCACTTTAAAATATATTACATTACACATATATTGGTTTCTAATTATTATTTACAGATAATCGGCCTGCCTCAACCAACCCCATTCTCTTTTTCTGCGTAGAACAAAAAACATTGTAAAGGGGAATCTGGTTGCTGGGACAACCGGTCACTTTCATACACTTAAGCCCAGTGTGACATTTGAAAATGCAGTTTGTACCTTATCACATATGTGATTTTTAGATGTTATGTATAGATAACTGTCATATTACAATCACTCTAAGAGCTGACATATTGAAAAATGACCAGCAGTCTACCAAACTCCCAACTCCACAAAGCTTCCTGCTTATAGCATCTGAGAGGGTGCCACAAAAAGTGGTTTCCACTGCTGATTGATCAGCAATGGTGACTAAATTTTAAAAATGAAACACAATTGCTGCATTGTTTCAGTCTGCTCTACAACACTGTGAGCTTATGTGACATACTAGTTTTGACACAGACCTGCCTCAAGTGTGCAGCAACAAAATGATACGTCTGGCTTTTTAGCAAAGTTTAATCTACATCCAGACTGAGGGACTCCTCCCTGTACACAGCTCTGCTTCTGACAGAAAACATCACTTTCTCATTCCAGGCTATCTCCACTCTGCGATCTAATCAAACATTTTCACTTGGTGCAGTTTGTTATTTCAGAAATGCATTTTCCAGCAGCTCAGCAGATTTCAGTAAAAAAATACACAGATCAAAAGTGTTCTCCACCCAAGGCATGCAGACCAAACCCCATTCTCAGCAACTCAGTCTGTGGCACAGGCAGCTCTGGAGGGAGATACCCAGTAATCGTCTCCCTCCTAGTGCCATAGGCTGAATGCCCCCCCCCCCCCCCCCCCCCCCAAGGGTTATTTTCTCTAAATCGCCATGCATCCACATTTATCTTATTCTACTTAGATTCTCTGATCATGTTAAAATATAATTTTACTACTGTGTTGTATATTAACTACTTGGTTTGGATAGTTATAAACATAGAAACATTACCTTTTGGCAACCTTCTGGCATACATGGCAAATCTAAAAAAAAAAGTATGTTTAGGCTTGTTTGACTGCTGTGAGACACCATGAAAGGTGTTGAAATTCTACCCATTGTATAGATAAATGTTAAATACCCTCCCCTGTCCCCACTGAGGGTCTACTGGCCTGGTCTCCACTGTGGATCTCCAGGCCCTGTCCCCACAGAGGGTCTCCAAGTCCTGTCCCCACTGTGGATCTCCAGGCCCTGTCTTCTGGACCTTTCCCCATGAAGGGTTTTCATGCCCCGTCTCAACTAAGGGTGTGCTGCATTTGTCCCACTGCTGTGCGGCACCATGTAAGATGTTGGAAATCTAGACATTGATCACATATCGATAAATGTTCAAGACCTTCTTCTGGTCCCACTTAGGATTTCCAGGCCCTGTCCCCACTGTGGATTTCAATGTCCTGTCCCCACTGTGGATGTCCAGGCTCTGTCCCCACTAAGGATCTCAATGTCTCAGACCCACCTAGGGGCTCCAGGCTCTGGTCCACCAAGGATATTTAAGCTCTGTTCCCATAGAGGGATCTTTAGGCACTGTCTCAAGAATTTGCTTTATTTGTCCAACTGCTGTTTGGCACCATGTAAGATACTGAAAAAGTACCCAATAACAATGTATAAATAAATGTTACATTCCCTCGCCTATCCCTACTCAGGGTCTCCAAACCCTGTCAACGTGGTGGATCTCCAGGCCCTGTCCCTACCAAAGATCTCCAGGCCCTGTCTCCAATAGAGGGTCTCCTGCATTAAACTCCACCAAGGACCTCCAGGAACCCTCTCCACCAAGACTCGCCAGGCTCTGTCCCAACTGAGTGTCACCAAGCCCTCTCGCCACCTAGACATTTCAGGTTCTGACCCCACTAAAGATCTGTTGGATATGCACAACCAAGGGCCTACAGATCCTGTTATCACCTGAAAACTCCAGGTCCTGTCCCCACAGAAATTCCCCAGGCCCTGTCCCAACCAAAGATCTGCTGCATTTGTCCCCCACTGAGAGTCTCCAGGCCTATTATTGGCATGCAAATCATAAACCAAACCTTGTACTTGTACTGTCTGCCCTAATGTTGTTGTAAAGCGCTGCGTAAACTGTCGGCGCTATATAAATCCTGTATAATAATAATAATAATAATTTAAGACATTTCATTATCTACACCTTTCATAACCAATATAACACAGAAGCCTTATCTAGCTGAAGCACACATTATGGTAATGCTTTGAAGGATTTAGTCAGTACTGAGCTTCCCAGGTGCCAGTGGCCGCTACCTCTGCTACCCGTTACTATGTGACTGTTTCCTGGCTCTACCTATATGGAGAGTTTCTCATTTCCCTCCCACTAAAGGGATCAAAGAGAACATTTAGCAAAATAATGACTGCTGCATTATCCATTATTTTGGTGCTAAATTTTGCTCAGTTTAAGTCAATATTTGTGCAAAGCTTTGAATTAAAATGAAAATATTTGCAGTCATTAAAAATAAACAATTCCACTCCAGACCAGGGGTAAGTTAAACCTCTGGAGTCCTAAATGCTATACAGTACACTCATCTAGTTGTTTCATATGTCTCTTCTATAACATACTAGTAAATAAAACACAGAACGAAATATGGTACACAAAGAGTAAATGGTAGAGAATGATGCTTTGTATCAGTTTGTAGTATTTTTGCTTATTATTTTGCTATTCATCAGTAATTGATTGCTTAGTTCATTTTTATGCTTTACTAAAATTAAATCGGCTGAGTGGATTGTGTATCTCTTTGTACTGTGTGTGTGTGCATGTTGAGTTGTGTATACTCAGATGTATTATCTGTGTGTGGCCAATTGTGTATGCTCAGTTGTGTAATGTGTGTGTGTGTGTCAGATTTTATATGTTAAATATATTAATCTGTGTTGTATGATCAATTGCAAAATCTGTGTGTATATGGGATTGTGTATGATCAATTGCATAATCTGTGTGTATGTGGGATTGTGTATGATCAGCTGTATAATCTGTGTTTATGTGGGATTGTGTATGATCAATTGCATGATCTGTGTGTATGTGGGATTGTGTATGATCAGCTGTATAATCTGTGTGTATGTGGGATTGTATATGATCAGTTGTATAATCTGTGTTTATGTGGGATTGTGTATGATCAGTTGTATATTATGTGTGTATGTGGGATTGTGTATGATGAGTTGTATAATCTGTGTGTATGTGGAAATGTGTATGATCAGTTGTATAATCTGTGTTTATGTGGGATTGTGTATGATCAGTTGTATAATCTGTGTGTATGTGGGTGTGTGGTATTGTGTATGATCAGTGGGATTGTGTATGATCAGTAGTATAATCTGTGTGTATGTGGAATTGCGTATGATCAGTTGTATAATCTGTGTTTATGTGGGATTGTGTATGATCAGTTGTATAATCTGTGTTTATGTGGGATTGTGTATGATCAGTTGTATAATCTGTGTGTATGTGGGTGTGTGGTATTGTGTATGATCAGTTGTACAATCTGTGTTTATGTGGGATTGTGTATGATCAGTTGTATAATCTGTGTTTATGTGGGATTGTGTATGATCAGTTGTATAATCTGTGTGTATGTGGGTGTGTGGTATTGTGTATGATCAGTGGGATTGTGTATGATCAGTAGTATAATCTGTGTGTATGTGGGATTGTGTATGATCAATTGTATATTCTGTGTGTATTTGGGATTGTGTATGATCAATTGTATAATCTGTGTGGTGTGTGTGGGATTATGTATGATCAATTGTGAAATCTGTGTATATATTGGACTGTATTTGATCAATTGTGTAATTTGTGTGTATGTTGAATCCAGTATGACTAATTGTGTACTTTGTGTGTATGTTGGATAATGTGTGCTCAGTAGTATAATCTGTGTATATGTTGTGTTGTATATGATCAGTTGTACAATCTGTGTGCATGTCGGCTTGTGTGCCCTGTGTGTGTACATCAGATAGTTTGTGTACAGTTGTATAATGTGTGTGTATATTGTGTCCTCTGTGTGCTATACGGAAGAGACAGATGTGTGTTCTCTGCTGTCGCCCCCACACTCATCGCGGTTGCACAAGACTCCGGTCGCCTCCACACATGCAATGGCAGCAATCGGGGGTCCCAGGAACGGATCGCAGGGGTTTAGAGGAGGGCCACACATTGACCCCGGGCAGCTTCTGCTCTTCTTACCTTGATGGTCCCGTCCATGTGCTGCTGAATGCCAGAACCATCCCATACATTGACCCGATTCCCCTCTGTGTGTCCGTCTGTCTGTCTATCTCTGAATGCCGGAGAGGGGCAGAGAGACACTTCACCGGATGAAAGTTTTTTTCTTAATTTTGGGAAGTGAAGTCACTTTTTAAGAGGAAGCGAAGCGCTGCTGCTACATGACATCCAGCACACAGGAGATCTGCCGAGGGGAGATAAGGAGGGTCGGGGGCAGCATTGTCTGGGCTGCTCTACACTGTGCGATCTGCCCCCAACTCTCTGTGAGTCCACAACTGCCTGCAACCATCTTTTCTACCTCAGAATACCCCAACGCTTCCACTACTGCCGACCCCAATTTATATCACCCCCATCTCTTCTACTACTGCCGACCCCCATTTATATTACCCCCATCTCTTCTACTACTGCCGACCCCCATTTATATCACCCCCATCTCTTCTACTACTGCCGACCCCAATTTATATCACCACCATCTCTTCTACTACTACTGCCGAGCCCAATTTATATCACCCCCATCTCTTCTACTACTGCCGACCCCAATTTATATCACCACCATCTCTTCTACTACTACTGCCGAGCCCAATTTATATCACCCCCATCTCTTCTACTACTGCCGACTCCCATTTATATTACCCCAATTTATATAACCCCCATCTCTTCTACTACAGCCGACCCCAATTTATATTACCCTCATTTTTTCTACTGGTGCCTACCCCAGGTTATATTACCCTCATCTTTTCTACTACTGCCTACCCCAATTTATATTACCCCCAGCTTTTTTATTATCGACTACCCCAATTGTTTTACTCCCATTTCTACCTTAATTTATAATAGTTTTCTGCTACTACCTGCCCTAATTTATAATACCCCCAATCTCTTGTACTACTGCCCCAATTTATGATGCCCCCATCTCTTTTATTACTGTCTGTCCCAATTTATAATAACCCCATAACATTTACTACTGCCTACCCTAAATTGTAATATCCTAATCTCTACTACTGTTGCTTGCCCCAATTGAAAATGCCTCCATCTCTTCTACTGTCCCAATTTAAAATGTCCTCATCTCTTCTTCTACTGCCTGCCCCAGTTTATAATACCCCCATCTCATCCACTGCTTCCTGCCCCAATTTTTTTCTATAACCCCATCTCTTCTTTTCTTGCTTGCTCTAATGTATATCCTCATCCATTCTATTGCCCTCCCCGATCCAGAATACTCCTATCTATTCTGTTATTGCCTGCCCCATCTTTAGTGCCCCATCTCTTCTAGTCTTGCATACCCCAAACTAAAATACCTCTCCTGTCCAATAAAATATATGTAATACCCCCAACCACTACTGTCTGCCCCAATCTATAATATTTGCCCCACCGCTTATATTATTGCCTGGCCCATTATAATTTATACCCCCAATGTTATATGTCCGTCTGACTATCGATCCATTCATTTCTGATGAAGAATCCAGTGATGATTTGCAGTGCAGAGTACCTGAGCTACCATGAGGACATGTTACTGGTCTATACTGGGATGTACTGGTGCACAGTAACTGGACAGAATCCAGAAAGTTTGCATGAACTATCTTTGCCAGATGTGACTGGACAGCTAATGGTTTTATTGGGATGAGTTATGTCTATCGTCCACCATCTCAGTAACAATCAGCACAGATAAATGTCTCACCGACCTTTCTGTGCTCTATCAGTTTCTTCAGATGCATATCTGTGGTGTGGCAGAGTCCAGGCTGCGGCAGGGTTGGCCAGGTGTGGGTCGGTGTGTGTGTGTGTGCTCCTCCAGGACCGATCATAGAGCCATAGCTTCCCCAGTGTGTCAGGCTAGCCCTGAAATTAGCCTCCTCAATTTCCAGTACAGAGTGGGGGGTGTAGGGGGTCTGTGGATGGTGTAGGTGAAGGAGGGGAGTGTCTGTCTCCATAGAGGAGGAGGGGATGGAAGGGGTACACTGCTCCCCCCTCCTTCTGTCTGCTCCACAATCCAGGGGTCTGCATCCAGGTCCCCAGAGCCTGCCACATCTGGATGCTGCTACAGGGTCATTTCTCCCCTTGCCTGGGGCCACAGGAGCACAGACTTAACCCTTCCCCTCCCCCTCCCCATACCTTGCCCTAAATAGATGGGAGACTTAGGAAACTACAAGGCCCAGCTATCTTAAACATGTGGTTGCAACTCATTTGGGTTAAATTAACTAAAGGAAAATACTATGAGCACTTTGCAGTTGCACTCTGCAAAGGCATTTGCTCCAGAGTTTAGTAAAAGTGGGGAAGCATCACTTAGCAAAGAATACCCAATCACATGCAAGGAAAATAACGACAAAAAACAGCATTTTGCTTGCACATGATTGGATGATGAAAGTCAGCAAAGATTGCCCTCGTTTACTAAGCTTTGGAGCAAATGGCCTTGCAGAGTGCAACTGCATTTGCAAAGTGTTTAGTCTAGTTGCCTTTAGTAAATCTGCCCCATTGTGTCCATAGAGGTGCCAATAACAGTGCTGGTTCACACTAGTGCAATGCGAGAACCCTGCGAATCCAGTGCGGGTTCCGCATCGCTCCTGAATCGCACAGTGGTTCACACTGAGATCTGCAAACCGCTGTGGGTGTCAATGTAAAGTTAATGACACCCCCAGATCGGTTTGCAGATCGCAGTGCGAACTGTAAAATGGTGGAGGAATCGGATCGCATAAGTGTGAACACCCATGCGATCCGATTCCAGTGCACACCAAAAAAAGGGTCCTGCACCAGTTTGTATGGCTGAAATCGCATCGCACAGACATCGCATGTGATGTGAACAGCAATGTGGTGCGAATCACATGCGATGTCTGGTATCGCACTAGTGTGAACCCAGCCTTAATGTTTAAAAGCTGGGAGGGATGTATTTCTGCCAGCAGTACACACAGCACAATCAGCATCGTACAATTGCACTGCCAAACAGAAGTGTTGTCATGAAGTCTCTACATCTGATATGATAGAAATGGAGGAGGCGTCCATATTGTTATTTTTACTGACGGATGATTGCCGGGAGCCCTTTGTCGGGTCTTGGATAGGATCGGGCGATGCTCCTAGGTCTGTGTCTGTCTGTGTGTGTGTGGCTAAAATGTATCAATGGCTGGAGGTGGGTGAAGGGGGATCTCCAGCTCCCGCTGATACATTTCGGATTCTGTTCATGTTTGGCTCTTGCACACCATCCGATCTCTGGCCGATCACAATTGTTGGACTGTTTTGGCTCTTGCCAGGGACCATCAACTAATTTATGATTTATTTTTATTGGGAATGTTGAAATCTCTGTGGACTTTACCCAAACATGCTTCCAGGTCACTGATGCGCCTGAATGCAATCATTTTCTGTGAAGTCATTTTTTTTTCCAGGTCTGCTTTTAATTTACCCCCTCCACCGACCAGATCTGCCGAGAACAAGTCTTCCCCCATAGTTTACAGCTCAACCAGGAAGTTAGTTTAGGGCAATTCCTAGACTTTTCTATCTACTTAACCCTGTCCTGTCCACACAGTTCTCTGTCTATTAAATTGAAACCCCTGACATACAAAACTGACACTGGGCATATTTCCAGCATGACAGAAGCGATTGAAAAATAATTGTTCCCTTTAAATTCTATCTGTTTACATCTCTGTGTTTTTAAAACGGTCCTGCTTGCTCCTTTTTTTTGGTGCTCTGTTTCAAAAGCGCACCAAAAACGCACCTTCCATAGAAATCAGTGGGAGCGTACTGCACACGCACTGCAGTGTGTTTTCTGAGTCACGTGTCAGTTTTTTCTCTGGTGACCAGGGATGAAAACATATGCAAAACGCATCGGGTTAGCACCCTTTCACACTGATGCGGTTAAAAATGCAGTATGTGTTTTTTTATCTGCTTTTAATGCGTTTTTGGTGTGCTTTCTGGTTCCCTGACTCCAAGCATGCAGCTGTGAAACATGGAAATGTGACTCAAAAAATGCACTGAAAACGCAGACTTGGTGTGTTTTTGATGTGTTCCCATTGACTTACAATGGAAGATGCATTTTTGGTGCATTTTTGAAAAACTGTACCAAAGATGCAACATACAGGACTTGTCAAAGCGCAGCACTTTGATGTGACCAGCTACATAGATTTTAAAAGGGGAATAGCTTTCATGCACTTTTGTTGCACTGAAAAAGTGTGATTTAGTGTGGCAAAAGCACGCCAGTGTCAAAGGGGTCTAAAGAACTGTGCTTTTAGGTGCACAGGGCCCTAATTTTTTTTTCTTTAGTCTGTGGTTAAAAACAAAACACCTGTTAAAGCAATCATGAAGAAATCTAAAGCGCCGCTCCAAACTGAGGCTGAAGTGTCTTCCTTCCGGTGTTTAGGGATTGGTGAGCAGGCATCAAAGTTCACTCATCCAGAAGTGTCAAACTGTGTAGTGTAGGACACTGCTCAGACCCACTTAGTGCCGATATGTCAAATATGTGGACTCACTCAGCGCTTCTTCGGCCACGCACTGACGCATTTCAACCCACCCACCGGGGCTTGGTGACAGAGCCTCTGTCTGAGTGGCGTCCTACACTACACCTGTTAAAGCAGTAGTAAGCATTGCATACTAGCACATTATAGAGACTTACCTTAAAATGAAGGCCCTCCACCGCTGACAGGGCTTCCATCTTCATCCGGCCTTCCTTCCGGGTTCAAATGCTCTGACCATTTGAATGGCTAAGCAGTGATGACATCACACTCACGCATGCACGCCATGGCTGTGGCACTGCTCTCTGAAGGGATGGCATGCTGTCCCTTCAGAGCGCAGAGCGCATGCACTAGTGATTTCACTGGCTATAGAACTAGTCAATATCTCCTGGTGCACATTTAGGTAATATTCCTTGTACCTACCAGTAAGCTTTATTATAAGCTTACCTGTATATACAATTGAGCAAGCAGTGTTTACATGTATCAGTCTAGGAAAGGTTTCAAAACCATTTTAAGGCTTTGGAACTCCAGTGAACCACGGGGAGAGCCATTATCCACAAATGGAGATAACTGGGATCAGTGGTGAACTTTCCCAGGAGTGGCCAGCCTACAAAAATTACTCCAAGAGCATGACAACGACTCAACCAGGAGGTCATAAAAGAACCCAGAACAACATCTAAAGAACTGCAGGCCTCATTAGCCTCAGGTAAGATCAGTGTTCATAATTCAACAATAAGAAAGAGACTGGGCAAAAATGGCATCTATGGGAGAGTTCCAAGACCAAAGCCACTGCAGACCAAAAAGAACACAAAGGCTTATCTCACATTTACCAAAAAAAATCTTGATTATCCCCAACTTTTTGGAAGGTGTGCGTCCCGTTACACCTGGCATAATACTAATACAGCATTTCATAACAAGAACATCATATCAACAGTCAGACATGGTGGTGGTAGCGTGATTGTCTGTGGCTGCTTTGCAGCTTCAGGACCTGGATGACTTACCATAATTGATGGAACCATGAATTCTGAGCTCTACCAGAAAACCTAAAGGAGAATGTCCGACCATCAGTTTGTGACCTCAAGCTCAAGTGCACTTGGGTTATGCAGCAGGACAATGATCTGAAACACAACAGCAAGTCCACCTCCAAATGGTTCAAACAAAGCACAATTTAGGTTTTGGAGTGGCCTAGTCAAAGCCTGGACTTAAATCCAATTGAGATGCTATGTCATGACCTTACACAGGCCGTTCATGCTGGAAAACATTCCAATGTGGCGGATTTTAAAACAATTCTGCAAAGAAGAGTGAGCCAAAATTGCTCCACAACAAAGTGAAAGACTCATTGCCAGTTATCGCAAACGCTTGATTGCAGTTGTTGACGTCAAGCGTGGCATAACCAGTTATTAGGTTTAGAGGGCAATTACTTTTTCACGTAAGGCCAGGCAGGTTTGGACAGCTTTTTTACCTTAATAAATGAAACCATCATTTAAAAACTGCACTTTGTATTTACTTGGGTTATCTTTGTGTAATAATAACATTAGTTTGATGATCTGAGTCATTTAAGTGTGACAAATATGCAAAAAAAATAAAAAATCAGAAAGGGGGCAAATACCTTTTCACAGCATTGTATGTTTACTATGCTTCAGTTTGTGAATGAACAGTAAGACTCTTGGCACAAAGCACTTCCCATTCATTCACTGTCCAGCGCAGCTAAGGCTGCAGAGAAAGGGACTGGGGGATCTCTGTCCTCATTCCCTTTCTCTGTCTCAAAAGTGAGACATCAGGGGTCTGTTTAGACCCCTGAAATTTCACCAAAACCCCCCAACAGGGCTCCAAAAAATTGCAAAAGTAATTAAAAAATGATAAAAAAAATTGCGAACTATCTTAAAAAAAATAAAATAATAAAAACTACTGGCACCGTCCACTGCTCTACTGACTGACACTGTCCATTGTCTTACTGACACCATCCTCTGCTCTACTGACACCATCCTCTGCTCTACTGACACTGTCCACTGCCCTACTGATACCGTCCACTGCCCTACCGATACTGTCCAATGCCCTACTAATTAATACCGTCCACTGCTCTACTGATACCGTCCACTGCTCTACTGATGCGTCTACTGCTCTACCAATATCGTTTCACTGCCCTACCGATACAGTCTACTGCACTACCGATACCATCTACTGCCCTACTGATACCGTCCACCCCTATACCGATACCGTCCACCCCTATACTGATACCGTCCACCGCTATACTGATACCGTCGACCGCCATACTGATACCGTCCACCACCCTACAGATACTGTCCACCTCCCTACTGATACCGTCCACTGCCCTACTGACACCGACTACTGCCCTACAGACTCTGTCCACTGTCCTACTGACACCGTCCACTGTCTTAAAGACATCGTCCACTGGTAGAACTACCAGGGTCACAAAGGTTGCACTTGTGACCTGGCCCCAGTGTTCTGCCATCATGCTCGGAGGGAAAGGCCCTGGCCAGGAGTCAGGGAGGCCCTTCATGGTTTCTTGCACCAGGGCCCTGGAGATTCTAGCTATGCCTCTGTCCTGGTTTATACTGTTGATGATGCAATGTCACATCAATTCATTTCTTTCATACGCAATATATGGGCTGTAGTATATATATTTTCAGGTGTACAGGAAAATGTATCTGCTTTATTGTAAATAATGTATATTATCGCTTTTTAACATTGTTGCAGATTGTATTTTTTTAGATATATACAAAAGGAGGCGTGGGGGTTATATTAGTCTATCAATGTAGACTAATGTGCTAATGGGCTTATAGCAGCTGCTAGTGATAATTGTAAGTAAATCTGGCAGGCTGCTTGTACCCAAGTTGAAGGATTGGGTGTGGGGGGGGGGGGCAATTAAAGGAACAATGCACTGTGCTGCTCTGCCTGCAGCAGCTGAATGCTGGTTTCTCCCCCTTTCCCTTTTGCTGGCTTTCAGCTGCTGGAAGGAGAGACACACAGTGCATCGTTCCTGTAATTGCCCGCCGCACTGATCCTTCTCCCTGTACTGCCCGCATCTGATCATCATCACCCCCCCCCCCGTGTGCCTGAGCTGCTGATCATCATCCCCACCCCCACAGTGCTGCCAGCTTTTCTCTCCCGCCAGGCACTGCTGGTACACAGGGGAATGTGTCAGCTGTCAGGACAGAGAGCAGGGGAAGGGGCAGTAAATATGTAATTTACCTGGCCCTTCATTTTCTGAATGGACACAGTGAGTGATTGGTACGAATCCCTTCTGTGTCCTTTGCTAACTGAATATTGTAAACTGTGTTTTACTGTGATTCAGTGTATGAACGAACAGGAGCTTTTATCTCCTGCTCATTCATCTTCAGTGCAGTGGAGGCTGCAGAGAAATGAATTAAAAAGGGAAAAAAAAGCCCGATTCACAATGTAAATGTCACAGCACCTATGTGAATGGGGCCCCAAGACCTCATTTACACACAGAACTTTATTAAGTCATTAGAGTTTTATCTTTTAGATTTAGCAGGAATTGTGTAAGTTATGTTATGTTTGTGTCCACTAATAATGATTTTAGTAAATTTTTTGGTGAAAATATTGTTTTGATATTTTCGTGGGGGGGCCCCTGTCATCTAGGCTGTATGGGGCCCCGTGATTTCTAACAACAGTCCTGGCCATATAATGGGACAAATGGACTTTTTACAATACAAATCCCAATAGGCACTGTGCAGTATGAGG
Source organism: Aquarana catesbeiana (assembly GCF_042186555.1). Lineage (NCBI taxonomy): Eukaryota > Metazoa > Chordata > Amphibia > Anura > Ranidae > Aquarana > Aquarana catesbeiana. Next base: position 215,801,425 of record NC_133333.1, on the reverse strand, counting down.
AATGGAGAAGTCATTTTTATTAAACATCTAGGAACTTAGAGAGAGAGCACCTCTGATTGGATATTGGCCTACCAGCGGGAGATTCAAACCTGAGACTGGGAATGAGGACACCCAGGACAACGCAGCACCGCCCACATCACATTACCTGAACTGAGGCAGCAGGGAGACTGGAGTGTCCTCTCACCCTCTGCTTCTCAACGCTGATCACAGAAAGCTTTCTAGGAAAGACAGAGGGGGCCCCTCTTCTAAAGTAAGAGGCCATCACAGCATCCCGGGGACTAGTGAGAGGGCTATTCACCCATTGCTTATACTGCTGGCAGTAAATGCACTATTTATCATGCATTATATATATATATATATATATATATATATATATATATATATATATATATATACTGATCCTTTACCGCATCTGAGCCACATCTTTTTTGCACTTGTGCTGAGACTATAGCGCATCTATACTGCACGCAGGTTAACTGGGACGGTCGTTAATTGCAAAGATGCTCTTAAAGGGCCCAAACAATAGCCGGCATAAGAATATCACAACGACTGCCCCACCCATAATAATTATTCTCCAATTTCCCTCCGCTCCTTCCACTAACATCCTCCTTTTCTTTTATATAGTGCATACCCAGTCGGTCTAGGACTAGCATTATGCCTAGCCCTTACTGTTAATAATTTTGTATGCTAAATTGTGTTATTACCATTGTTAATCCATTTTATGTTTGCCTAGTTACCAACCATATTGAGTGACAATATATTAGGTTTGCCTTTACTACCTGGTTTGGTGTCTGTTTTCTTTGATAAAGCACACTACTGTTGGGTTCTAAGTATTCCTTTTAGTGATTTCCTGTGATGTTGTATGTCTGTACACTCAACCTGGTGTGTCAGAGTGGCTGAGGTTCTTGAGAAGTTCGAGGCAAAGGGCAGAGGACCCATCCTATCCAGCAGCCCCTACAGGTTAGCCCTACAACAATATCAACTAGAGTTTAAATAACTTTAGTAAAACAACTTCCAACACTACACTTTATAGAAAAGGTGTTGACTTATTGGCCACTATCAACGATGCTGGCACTAATCTTAAGCCTAGCACACACTATTAAAAAATATTCTGAACAGTCATTCAATATTCTGTTCATTAGTACACTGCTTGCAAGAGCTGATATGGACTCTTCAGACAAAAATTTCTGAAAGGACATGTTGGAAATGTTTTCTTTCTCTATGTGACCATAGACTAGACATAGACTGTAGATATGTATGTGAGAAGTTGTATTTTGTTGCACAAGAATTTTCATACCATATAATGGCACTCTTATTTTCAATATGGGGCTAGCATGCACAAAAAAAAAGGAATGATCGTTCCTTCCGTTTTTTTTTTTAATGGTGTATACAAGGCTTTAGGCAGCCCATACATGAGTTTGTTTTGGTTTTTTGGTTTTTTTGTTCAACTAGTGGGTTGTAGTACTAGGAGTGTGCTGCACCTTTCCAGAAACAGGACACAATCTGAGACGCATTCAGCGGCTACGGGATACAGGCCAGTGTTGTGTGCGCAGAGAACCAAGCTGGGCTGCTGAGTATAACCTGAATGAATGGCCCCCTTTGTGGACTGACACAGCATTTAAATTGTATTAAAATGCATCTCAACAAGGAGCCCTTTACACAGTGAACACATCACCCCCCCCCCCATGTGATTCTAGCAATGGTCCACGTTCCTAACCCCCCCACTAATCAGAACCAGATCCGTCAATCCTTCCACACTTTTGTCCTGTGCAAAGGAGACACGGAGCGTGTGCTTGCCATGCAGGAAAAATGTATAGTCTATACTGTCAAATATCATACTGTATAATGTGTGTTCACACCTGTAACAGGGAAGTCTGATAGCAAAGAAATAAAAACAGGTTGCCATGAACGGTACAGCAAAAAGTGATCGCTGACCAAATCAACCAGGAAAAAAATGTCAGACAAAAAGTACAGAAAAATCTTTGGTTGGCCAGAGAGCTAGCAATCAGAAATAAAGTATAGTTTGCTAACTGACCTTAAAACGGACCTTCACTTAAAAGTGAAAGTACCACTAATGTGCTTCCCATCCACTCCAAGATATTTGAACTTTTTTTTTTTTTTTTGGGTGTGGGTACCTTTTTCTGACAGGTACCCACTTCCGCTGTGCTTTTTTTAAGCTCTTTATTTTTTAACATGCGTACAGTATAGGAGAGTTAAAGGCAACTTATCCAAAGGCCTCACATCATTAGCATAGTCTCAGTGTAGACAAAAAGTACAAAAAACGACTAATGAAGATACATTTTGTATCACATTAAGGTAAAGTCACCTGATAGAAACTATTCTTGTTATGGGATCAGCCATTTGAAAGTCCACGTCTGTAATTCTCGCCTATTGAAGAATTGCAGAAGTTTGGTCCACCGTGCCTGCAACCCCCTGGGACACGTCACATGTCCCAGGAAGCTATAGGGCCAATATGACAGTGCAGCGTGATCTTGCTCTTGCACATTGGGGAGCTGGCTGTGAAACTGAAGGAAGTCACAGCTGGCTCCTACAGCCCAAATGTCAGCGCTGGGGTTCAGAAAATTAGAGAATAACCGGCCCTGGTGAAGACCGCACTGAACTCTTGGGCTGGTGAGAGTCTGGTTTTTAAAAGTCAGCAGCTACAGTATTTGTAGCTGCAAAATTTTTACTTTTTAAAAGACGATTTTTTTGGTAAGGGTTAACTAACCATTTATTCTATTCCTATGCAGTTTGTCAAATGTCCTCATCCTTTCCATACAACAGCTTCCAATTCACTGACCGCTCTGTGCCCCCTCCTTTTTGTGGGGTGCTAGCTTACCAAAAGCCTCATTATTCGCCCTTCTAAGACTGCTGGACATAGTTTTAAAAGGCCTCCCAGTGCATTATAGTTTAAAACACAATTCTCCTGCACGAATCTGCAGATAAATTCACCAGAACCACAAATCTCGAGCTCATGATAGCAGTGAACCTGAACCTCATCCCTAAAGGAGAAAAACAGTAGACTGATGAGCTCATTTCTATGTCTCTATTCATGACTGTTTGTGCACATTGTAATGATTTTGGGAGCCATGTTATCTGCTGGTGTTGGTTCTTTGTGTTTTATCAAGTCCAAAGTCAGTGCAGCCCTCTACCAGGAAATTCTAGAGCACTTCATGCTTCCCTCTGCTTATCAGCTATTTGGAGATGCTGATTTCATTTTCCAGCAGGATTTGGCACCTACCCACACTGCCAAAAGTACCAATACCTGGTTTAATGATCATGGTATCACTGTGCTTGATTGGCCAGCAAACTCGCTAAACCTAAACCCCATAGAGAATCTGTGGGGTATTGTCAAGAGGAAGATGAGAGACGTCAGACCAAACAATGCAGGTGAGCTGAAAGCCGCTATCAAAGAAACCTGGGCTTCCATAACCTCTTAGCAGTGCCACAGGCTGATCGCCTCCATGCCACGCCACATTGATACAGTAATTCATTCAAAAGGAGCCCCAACCAAGTATTGACTGCATACTATACTGTACATCATGGACATACTTTTCAGTAAGCCAACATTTCTGTATTAAAAATCCCTATTTTTATTGGTCTTATGTAATATTCAAATTTTTTGAGATATTTGAATTTGGGGTTTTCACTAGCTGTAAGCCATAATCATCAAAATGAAAAGAAATAAATGCTTGAAATGTATCACTCTGTGTGTAACGCATCTATATAAAATATGAGTTTCACTTTTTGAATTTAATTACTGAAATTAACTTTTTGATGATATTCTAGTTTTATGAGCTGCACCTGTGGAGCATTTTTTGTACAGAGTTTCAATCAGAAATGCAAACCAGAAGGTTTTTTTTTCCCCTGCCTCTATAAACATTGAGCCTCAAATATGCCTGTAATTTTCCTAATGTGCATGGACACATAAGATAAGATAAAGCTGCTTCTATAGGCAGAACACAAAACTCCTGTAGTAGCAGCGATTTTTAAGCCAGTGTGCATGGAGCCTTATGCCCCGTACACACGGTCGGATTTTCCGATGGAAAATGTGTGATAGGACCTTGTTGTCGGAAATTCCGACCGTGTGTAGGCTCCATCACACATTTTCCATCGGATTTTCCGACACACAAAGTTTGAGAGCAGGATATAAAATTTTCCGACAACAAAATCCGTTGTCGGAAATTCCGATCGTGTGTACACAAATCCGACGGACAAAGTGCCACGCATGCTCAGAATAAATAAAGAGATGAAAGCTATTGGCCACTGCCCCGTTTATAGTCCCGACGTACGTGTTTTACGTCACCGCGTTCAGAATGATCGGATTTTCCGACAACTTTGTGTGACCGTGTGTATGCAAGACAAGTTTGAGCCAACATCCTTCGGAAAAAATCCTAGGATTTTGTTGTCGGAATGTCCGAACAAAGTCCGACCGCGTGTACGCCCTATTAGTATGAAGAAATTCTCTCTTACTTCTTGCTGTCTCTGGGACAGGAAGTGAAGGAGAATTTCCCTGATGTAACAGAGGCAAAGTTCATAAGAATTTTTTTTTGGAATCTCTATTCTGCTGATCTCTCTGTCTCTCTCTTCCCATATCTGTGTCTCCCCATCTCTTTCTATATCTATATGGCTCTTCTCATCTCTTTCCTGTTCTCTGTCCCTCCATCTCTCTCCTCTTTCACTCTCCCTTTTTTCATTCTCTCTTCCTCTCTCTCTCCTACTCTTATTTCCTCTTCGCTTTTTCTCCTCTCCTCCTCTTCTCTCTGAAGGATACTATATCTGTCATATATAATCTCTCTGCTGTTTGGTTGAGCCATTATTTCCTATCGGGCCCAATTCTCAAACAGCCCATGTGATCTGTGTAGAAATGGTTTGGGATGACACACAAAGATTGGAGGAGCTCATCTTGATGAAGAGTCCAATTCTTCTACATCAGGTTTGTCATTCATACAGAGAGGTCACCTAATCAGCAGGTTGTATGGAAATGAATGCAATCTGTGGACTTGCTGGAGGTTGGGAATCTGACAGATTGAGGTAACAGTTCTCATCTTACTTAGTCTGGAGTGGGATGCCGCAAACGTGGGATCCAGATGTGGCCCCAAACTCTGCTCTGTTTACATTCCTTGCAACTGTTGTGGAAAAACCATACAATGTAAAATCCACCAGGGGTGTTAAATGGGAAGAAACAGCTTCGCCTGGCCGTGTCTTGGGAGAAATATAGTGCTCGGAGCTTGTATTTCTCTTGGATCAGGTCGCTGCTGTTCTCTGCCACTCACACACTGTGTATGAATGGGGGAAAGTAAAGAGAGACACAATCAGATTTACGGTATGAGTCCCATCTATAAGATCTTCACATTGGAGGAATGAGTATGGATTCATTTTCGAGTGTGGTCACCACTACCTGGACTAGCCTAGGGCGGCCTGTGGCCATTAGAAAAAAGTAATTTACTTAGAGTAGATGTGAATCCAATCTCTAAACCATATAAACATTAACATATTGATGTCTTTTTTAAGACATATTGGGCATGCATAGTCCACTGTTGTCACCATCAGAAAACTAGCCCAGAGCAATGATGTGCAGTCCACGATGTGCATGTAAGCAAAAGTAGCTGAAAGAGGTTGGAGAAAATCAATAACACTGATGCAAAAATAAGTGAAAACAGAATTGTAATAGGAAAAAGCAATTGTTTATGATACACAGTGCACTGAGTAAAATATTTAAAAAGCAGTGATTAAAAAAATGAACTCTTTTCCAATGATAGAGTTCTCTCTTCCACATGAAGAGATCTAGAGATACGCTTTAAGGCTGGGTTCACACTAGTGCGAATTGGATGCGGATTTCCCCGCATTCCAATTCGCATGACCAGAGATTGTGACCAGCGGCTGCGGATCGAATTGCACGGAGGTCCTGTGCATCTTTGGCTCAGTTTCAGGTCTGAATTCAGGCAAAAATTTGGGCCTGATTCGTCCCTGAAATGGAGAACAGGGACTGGTTCTCTGTAAGCTGAAGAAGGTGGTTGAGTGTACAGGTTATGATCTAACGTCTGTCAGCAGAACCATTATATAATAGGGGAAATAAACTCCAATGCTGGGCTTGGACATATTTGTATAACTATAATAATACTTCTAAAGAGGATGGGGGGGTCCAAATATACCGTATGGCCAATAATGTATGCCCCCACACACCAGTGACTGAGTGCAAGTGCTTCCAGTGAAGATTACGGTTAATACTACAGCATACAAAGGCATTTTAGACAATTGTAGTAACAGTTTGGAGTAGGCCCTTTTCTGCTTCAGCATGACTGTGCCCTTGTATAGGTGATACTCGAAAATTAGAATATCGTGCAAAAGTTCATTTATTTCACTAATGCAACTTAAAAGGTGAAATTAATATATGACATAGACTCATTACATGCAAAGCAAGATAGTTCAAGCCGTGATTTGTCATAATTGTGATGATTATGGCTTACAGCTCATGAAAACCCCAAATCCACAATCTCAGAAAATTAGAATATTGTGAAAAGGTGCAATATTCTAGGCTCAAAGTGTCCCACTCTAATCAGCTAATTAAGCCAGAACACCTGCAAAGGTTTCCTGAGCCTTTAAATGGTCTCTCAGTCTGGTTCAGTAGGAATCACAATCATAGGAAAGACTGCTGACCTGACAGTTGTGCAGAAAACCATCATTGACACCCTTCATAAGGAGGGAAAGCCTCAAAAGGTAATTGCAAAAGAAGTTGGATGTTCCCAAAGTGCTGTATCAAAGCACATTAATAGAAAGTTATGTGGAAGGGAAAAGTGTGGAAGAAAAAGGTGCACAAGCAGCATGGATGACCTCAGCCTGGAGAGGATTGTCAGGAAAAGGCCATTCAAAAATGTTGGGGACTTTCACAAGGAGTGGACTGAGGCTGGAGTCAGTGCATCAAGAGCCACCACACACAGACGGATCCTGGACATGGGCTTCAAATGTCGTATTCCTCTTGTCAAGCCACTCCTGAACAATAAACAACGTCAGAAGCGTCTTACCTGGGCTAAAGAAAAACAGACCTGGTCTGTTGCTCAGTGGTCCAAAGTCCTCTTTTCTGATGAGAGCAAATTTTGCATCTCATTTGGAAACCAAGGACCCAGAGTATGGAGGAAGAATGGAGAGGCACACACTGCAAGATGCTTGAAGTCCAGTGTGAAGTTGCCACAGTCTGTGTTGATTTGGGGAGCCATGTCATCTGATGGTGTTGGTCCACTGTGCTTCATTAAGTCCAGGATCAATGCAGCCGTTTACCAGGAGATTTTGGAGCACTTCATGCTTCCTTACGCAGATGAGCTCTATGGGGATGCTGACTTCATTTCCAGCAGGACTTGGCACCTGCCCACACTGCCAAAAGCACCAAAACCCAGTTCAATGACCGTGGGATTAATTAAGTCCAGGATTAATGCAGCCGTCTACCAGGAGATTTTGGAGCACTTCATGCTTCCTTACGCAGACGAGCTCTATGGGGATGCTGACTTCATTTCCAGCAGGACTTGACACCTGCCCACACTGCCAAAAGCACCAAAACCCAGTTCAATGACCGTGGGATTACTGTGCTTGATTAGCCAGCAAACTCGTCTGACTTGAACCCCATAGAGAATCTATGGGGCATTGCCAAGAGAAAGATGAGAGACATGAGACCGAACAATACAGAAGAGCTGAAAGCTATTACTGAAGCATCCTGGTCTTCCATAACTCTTCAGCAGTGCCACAGGCTGATATCTTCCATGCCACGCCACATTGAGGCAGTAATTGCTGCAAAAGGGGCCCAAACCAATTACTGAGTACATATGCATGCTTATACTTTTCAGAGGTCCAATAATGTTCTATGTACAATCCTTGTTTTATTGATTGCATGTAATATTCAAATTTTCTGAGATTGTGGTAGTTTTCATGAGCTGTAAGCCATAATCATCACAATTATGAGTCTATGTCATATATTAGTTTCACCTTTTAAGTTGCATTAGTGAAATAAATGAACTTTTGCATGATATTCTAATTTTTCGAGTATCACCTGTACACAAAGCCAACTCCATAAAGACATGGTTTGAGCAGTTTGATGTCCTGCACAAAGCCCTGACCTCAACCCTATTGAAAACGCTTGGGATGATATGGAACATTTGTGAGCCAGGTCTTCTCATCCAACATCAATACCTGGCCTTACAAATAGGCACAAATTAGCCCCAGACATACTTCAAAATCTTGTAGAAAGTCTTCCTAGAAGAGTGGAGGCTGTTATATCGACAAATAGGAGTATCTCCATGCTGTCATGGTTGAATAGATGTCCACAAAATATAGTGTGTCTCCAGCTTATCTGGAAGGGAACAGTATCTGATAATGTTTTCTAACTGGGCACATCATTTTTCTCTTCATATGTCTGTGGGTTCCCTTATATTTACACCTTAAGATGTAAGCTTGGTGTTTTTGTACTGCAATAGCCTTTTATATTCCGTAATCTGAGCTGATCCTGGTACATTGCATGTAGTACTTTTTCTTGTTCTCTCCTGGATGTGGTTACAACCGTTACATGTGCTGATTGTACACATAGTCCTATCTTAGTGCCATGCTGTGCTAAAGAATACAAAACTATTTTCAGGTTGGGAATTGTGTACATATGATTGTATACCTGGGATCAGAGTATCAGATTCTCATCTTCCACCCAGGGTTCTCTCTGTGGATTGTCAGTGGAAGCACCTGATATTCATACACCAGGAGGATATATCAGACCTGCTTTCCCCATCATATAAATAGTGGATTCCAGCAGGGGATGGAATATGACTCGCTGGAATGTGCATTAGCATGCAAATATATTCCACTGAAGTAAGGAGAGCAAAGAAATATGTTTACCATTTAGCAGCCATGGGGGACCATAAGACGGCTGCTGAAACCCCAAAAAATAGAATGTGAAAAAATTATGTTTTACAGAAAGGAATTAGAATATATGTATGTACAGTCCTAGCAGTACTCCGTAGAGTGGCTAAGGGGAAAAGAATTTGTCTAATTGTTGAATTAAATACTGCAAGTAAAGTGAAATGGACACCATGGGCTGTATCTGTGAGGATTCAACCAATCTAGTTCAAACAAAACAAACATTATGAAGGTGACCAGGTTCATTGTGAATTGACTGGCTGAATTTCGGTTTAGATCCCAGGATAGTGGCCTTCATCTTGTGCACGAGACGGATGGACGTTATTTTTTGCAGGAGACCAGAGGATGGCAGCCCCCATCTTGTGTTAAAGATCTCAAGCTGGAGACAACCAACTTCTGTGGAAGGCTTGATGATGGGGGACTCTATCTTGTCCAGGTGACCTCCTTATAGTGGCCTCCATCTTGTGCAGGTGACCGTTTCAGGTGGAGCATGCCTTTCTTTGGTTTGCTCTTTCTATGTGCCTTGGAAGTATTTGGATGCTTGCCCCTCCGGCAGGGTTTACATCTCATTCCTTTTTATCTACAATGAATACACAGGACCGAGGTGGGGGGACCTTAATACACCAGATGTTTTTCATTGCAGAAAATGGATTAGCAGAATTCTCAGATTCAATGCAGCTGCAGCCAGAGAGACAGTTTGATGTTCATCTGGTCACACTTGTACAACGAGCGGGACTATTGCTCCATAAAACTGCTCCGTGTATCACTGCCTAATACAAAGACCTTTTATACAATGGCATTTACCAAGACACAATCCCCCTTCCAGGAGGAAGTACACATGTATGTTACAGTTACACCCAGAATTGTCCTCTCCTGATATCATGAATTACCTGACTGTTCCATTGTCCGTAAACAAGGCCTGTAGTTCTATCATCTGTTCTGGGTGATGTGTTGAGATTTCTGTATGTTGAATCTATTGTCAGGTTATTCATAGACACAAAACTTTCTCTACAGAGGAAATCATATTTTTGCATGATCCACAGGCCATAGCATCAGATGGTTTAGGAATTACCATAAGTGGCACAACTATAATCTAATGAATTACGCCTACAATTATCATTAAGCCCTATGGAACTTTCAATTTAAAGCTAAATACATTCTGGGTGAATAAAAATAAATGGTGTACCAAGTCTTATATTTGGGTTTCTTTAAAAAAACACTGACAACCTGAGTTGAAAAGACTGATTCTAGCTTGTTCACTGCAGAGAAAGACCCTTGCTCTGTATGTGGAAGCAGTGGACTCTTTGCAGCGGTCCAGCATACTAGACAGAGCTAGACTTCAGCTCTTAGTAGAAATTGTGAGTTTCACTATAAAAAAAAACTCTCAATTTCACTCATCCCTATTACATATTTACCAACATTATGGTCCTGGCCCCCGAAACACTATTAACCCTGCCCACAGTCCACATTTCATCCACCCACTATCTGGGTGGGTGCACCAAAATCACCCCCGTTTACTGGTTGGTCCCACGCAGCCCCGCCTCTAAATATGGGGACTGCTCATCATGCTCACCTTCTGTGTTGGTCCTGTCCAGACCCTAGCTCTAAAAATGCAGGGACTGCCCAGTTGCAGCCCTGATTCCTGCAATCAGGGCCGCCATCAGGGGGTACAGCCATCACAACTGGAAGGGGCCCTGGGGCCCGAGGGGCCTGCGAGGGCCAAAAGAAAGCAGGACTGGTGAAGGCGGAGCCGTGCTGTGTAGTACAGAAATGATTTCACAGCTTCTGCTTTTGTCGTGTCAATGAGCTCAGACATCGAGCTCTTTACTGCCACCTCTGGCTACTATGTGTATGTGCACTCCTTGTGTGATTTGTACTGTGCTTCTCAGCAACATGTCAGCTTTGTGAAAACGGGCCGGGACTAGGTAGGAAGACCTTCTTTCACATATCAAGTAATGAAATCAAACCCCATTAAACAGTTTAAAAGTGGGCTGGAAACCATGGTTCAGTACAAGGCAGAGAGGGGGATATTAAACAAGCATGAAGAGGAATACTTAGTACCCACAGCATGTAAATTACCTATTATCTAGTATAATCCCAAAATACATCAGAATAAAACTAATCCCCTGGGGAGACCCATAGTAAGTGGTATAGAGTCACGTACTTCTAGGCTAGGGGAATATATCGACATACATTTACAACCTTTGGTTAAAGACACTTGGGCATTTTTGAAAGACACTAAGCATACTCTACAGCTACTAAAAGGATGTGAGAGGATTGGAGATATGGTGATGGCTTCGGCAGATGTGGCCTCTTTATACACTAACATTGACCACCAGGGAGCCATGAAAGCAGTTAAATGGGCCCAAAAGAAGAATACTAATATGGAACGGAAATTACGTAAATTTATTTTGAAATGTTTATACTTTTGTTTAAAACACCTTTTGGTACAAAACACTTACTACCTCCAAATACGAGGCATCGCTATGGGCGCTAAATTTGCACCTAGTGTCGCCAACTTTTACATGGGGAAATGGGAGGAGGAGGTGGTTTTATACGATCTGGATTCAAGAATCTCATTATACAGACGCTTTATTGACAATGTATTGCTAATTTGGAATGGAACTAATGATGATTTAGAAGGTTTCCTACAAACCATGAATGATAATGATTGGAACATTATGTTATCATGGGACATTAGTAGAGATTCTATACAATTTTTGGATTTAGAGATCAAAAACACATCCCAAGGTTTAGAAACAAAAACGTACTTTAAGGCAACGGACCGTAACTCATATATTCCCACTTTTAGCTGCCACTATAGGCCCTGGATAAACAATATCCCCAGAGGGCAATTCGTGCGAATCAAAAAGAATTGCACAAACAATGAGGATTTCAAGATACAAACAGAGAAACTAACGAAGATGTTCATAGAGAAGGGATATCAGGCTAATCCTGAAATTAGAGAAAGAAATAATTAAAGATATAGAAAGGGAGCACCTTTTAAAGGACAAGGATGTAAGGGACAACATAAATGACAATATGGGTACTTTTATAGTCTTACGCTACAATTTACAGAATAAAGATGTGGAAAGGATTATTAGTAGATATTGGGGGGTCCTTAAGGAAGACATACAATTAAATGAAAGCTTGCTTGAGAAACCAAGGATTGTTTACAAACGTGCCCCAAATCTGAGAGATAAATTAGTATACAACATCGTTGTTTCACCCCCACCCAAGCCAATGATATTTTGGGATGTTAAAGTCCTCCATGGATGTGGTAGGTGCTATAGTTGCATAAGGGTTCCAAATAACATTAGGAAAGTGAAAACATTTACTAATCCGAATACCCAACGTTTATACACCATTCGAGATTTTATCTCAATTGACACCATTGGGGTTGTATATGCTATAAAATGCCCTTGCAATTTAATCTATGTGGGAAGAACCAAAAGTGCGTTAAAAGTCAGAATGGAAAAGCACGTCAGGAATATTCGCAAGGGCTTTGACAAACATCACTTATCAGTGAATTTTAGGGATAAACACAATCAAAATACAGCAGGGGTGCAATTTTGGGGCATAGAGGCCCCAAAACGGCACTGGAGGGGTTCCAACTTTATAAGAAAGATTAGCAAAAAAGAGTCTTGGTGGATAACCAGGATACTGTATATCCTGGTTATAGCAAAGAAAAGGAAAGATGTTTCTTGTAGCAGCCGACTGCAACGCACTTTCGCTCTCCTTTGCTCCTGCTTTAGTAGTTCGGGTTCTTTTGTATGTGGGATAGTGCCGTGTGAGGCGTTCCCTTTCCCCTTATAGTGTATATTAGAGATGTACACAGTCTGGCACGTCACCATATGTAAGATGTCTATGCTTAGCTAACTGGTTTAATAACATACTGAGGCCCATCGGCCGGCTGTAAATTACCTGTTTGAAGATTTGGACATTATAAGCATGTTTTTAGCTTTGACCTGTAACTTGCTTCATAAATATGTGATCGTCAAATATATGACAATTTTATGGGGAAAGGTTTTTCTGCGAAACGTTCCTGGTGGGGCTGATCTGGTTACACTCGGGCAGATGTGTTATTTCTGATTTTTTTGTCATAAAGATCATTGATGCAGGACATGGGAGCCCATTACTTGACGTCACATCGGATTTTCCTACAACTTTAACTGTTATCCTCTAGTAATGAAAAAGTGACAAATATTTCATTGTTTACTTACTGTATTAATTTTCCCTCCTCCGCATTCTATTTGATCCATTTAGAAGATTTCCTTAAATCTGAAGTCTTCTTCTTCAGGCTTGCAAAGTTGTACAGGCTCCTCTCCTGCACTAAAATAGTTTATTCTGATTTCACTACACACTGTGAGCTTCTCACAATGTTCATTAGAAACTGCAGCAAGTCATATGAAGTCCACCTATTTTCCTGTCTGGAGGACATCCAGCATCATCTAGACCTCTTTTCCCTCTGTCTGACTGTCCCTGGCCCACCCCTATTATTTACTGAATTTTAGTTCTTTCTATAATGGAGGCTCAACATTACCTGTGGACTTTACCTTGGACAGACTGCATGTAAACACAGCCTACATAGGAACACCCACTCCTCCAGATTGATACCCACCCATAAAGGCATTTTACTATTTGTATAATTTATCCCAAGAGCCAGACCACTTTTAGCATCAGAGCAGAGGACAGGAGTACTGAGACAGGGGGCTGTTTTCAAGAAAATATGTTCAGCACCCTGCTAACTGTCCCATTAGGGATATTTCCCTTTGCTTCCTGTCCTGGAGACCCAACAAGTTAGAGGAAATCTCTACAGAGTTAAGGAAATCCCCTCTTAGACAGTTGTCACTAGAATAAAGCCTAGTACACACGGGCCGAATGTCGGGCAGCATCGGTCAGTTCAGTAGAAACTGGCTGACATTCCCTTGTGGCCCGTGTGTACTGGAGTTGTTCAGACGGCTTCTGTCGAAGGTGCATGACCAAAAAAGGCCTGCTGATTAGCTGATCGGCTCCTGATCAGCACTCTCAGATAATGGGCGGAGTGCTCTGGCGGGGGGTGCCTTCCCGGTCAGAACAATGGAACAGCAGGGGAGATCACTGTACTAACATTGCATGGAGCTGTCAGTTTTTCTTTTCGTTCAACCCTACTGGGTTGAACAAAAAAAAAAAAAAATAGTAGTGTGTACTAGGCTTAAAGTGGTTGTAAAGTCAGTGCTCACAACTACTGTTATAACACGATATACCACGCAGTGTGTGTGTGTTTTTTAAATTTTCCTGCTAAATACTTTTTCTACAACGCCCACCACTCTTCTTCCCTGATCTAAGGACTACAGAGGGAGGGGCTGAAATCCCCCTCTGACATCAGCCGCACGGTCACATGACCTCACATCGGCGATGTGGAAAAAAGTATTTAGCAAGAGAATTAAAAAAAAAAAGGAACACTGTGTGGTATCTTGTGTTATAACAAAAGGGCTTGCAGTATTTGTGAACACTGACTTTATTGCCACTCAGAATATTGGCAGGAGCGGTGGGGCGAGTTTTTAAAATTTTTTGAGGCTCACACACTAGGAAGTGACAGGCAGGCAGGGAGGGAGGGGGGTAGAAACTGTGGGTTGATGGAGGCACGTACCCTGACCACGGTATCATGGTTTAGCAGCCATGATAACCGTGGTCAGCTCTCCTAGGGGGACCCAGGAACAGTCAGAATCAACTAAGGTTTTTTACAGCATAGGAAAGGACAAATGACAAGCACTATGTGGTTTAACATGCTTTAACGGAAAGGCAAAATGTATTCAAAAGAAGGAAACATGGACTTTAGAGGCACATCTGTAGCGTTGAAAAACAAAATGAACTTTTATTAATCTTTAAAATTCACATTATTGACAAAACATGACATGACATGATGCTCACACCACCTAACACAACCAACTATTACCACAGTGGAACAGATCGATCAATAATGATTCAAGATGAGATGATGTCAAATAGAAGGAGCAGCTGGTTGGTGGTAGAGACGTAGTGAAGAAAACTCTACATGTTACGCACCCTTAAGCGCTTCTTCAGGAGCTTGCAGTCTAATATATACATGAAAACAGTAAAAATAATTAAAAAACAAAGACAGCCGAATAATGTATCAGAACTGAGAATGTAGCAATCATTTAATAATAGTGTAGACAAAAACTGTCAAGGTTGGTGGATGATCCCCCCAGGTTTGCCTGCGTATATTGTTTTGTATACTATGCACCGTATGTATGCTTCCTCCCTGTTTTATACTAGCTGTTACCTGCCTTAGGAGATCACATTTGTACAGTTTTATACGCCCCTGCAATTTGGTTTGTGTCCACCTATGATCACATGCTTTCTGGATTGGTTGCTTCCCAAGGGTTTTTGGGGGATAGAGCTGAGGGACAGACTCCTTGACATGTTAGTTTTTGTCTACACTATTTTTAAATGATTGTTACATTCTCAGTTCTGATACATTATTCAGCTGTCTTTGTTTTTTAATTATTTTTATTATTTTCATGTATATATTAGACTGCAAGATCATGAAGAAGCGCTTAAGTTCGCGTAACGTGCAGAGTTTTCTTCACTACGTCTCTACCACCAACCAGCTGCTCCTTCCATTTGACATCATCTCATATTGATTGATCTGTTCCACTGTGGTAATAGTTGGTTGTGTTAGGTGGTGTGAGCGTCGTTTAGACCAAACACCATGTTTTGTTTTTAACATGTTATGTCAATAATGTGAATTTTAAAGATTAATAAAAGTTCATTTTGTATTTCAACGCTACAGATGTGCCTCTAAAGTCCATGTTTTCTTCTTTTGAATAAATTTTGCAATATATTTAGGACGTTGGCACACTCATACCTATCTGTATCCACAACACCATCTTGTGGTGATACATTTAAATTTAAAGGAAAGGCACCTCACCTAACTGCAGCAGCTCCTAAACTCTTCTAAAAGCGTATGTGTACATGGACACATAGGCTTTCATGGAGTTGCGTTTAGGAGCTTTAGCAAAAAAACGCCAAAAGCTCCTAAACTGAAGTTTACAAGCTGTTATGCCCTGTACACATGATTGGACATTCCTACAACAAAATCCATGGATTTTTTCAGACAGATGTTGGCTCAAACTTGTCTTGCGTACACACAAATCTTGACGAAAATTCTGAACGTCAAGAACGCGGTGACATACAACACGTATGACGAGCCGAGAAAACTTAAGTTCAATAGCCAGTGCGGCTCTTCTGCTTGATTCCGAGCATGCGTGGAACTGTGTACACACGATCGGAATTTACGATAACGGATTTTGTTGTCGGAAAATTTGGGAACCAGCTCTCAAATTTTGTGTGACGGAAATTCTGATGGAAAATGTCCGATGGAGCCTACACACGGTCGGAAATTCTGACAAAAAGCTCCCATCAAACATTTTCCGTCGGAAAATCCGAACGTGTGTACGGGGCATAAGTGTAAATGAAGCCTAAGTATTCACATTGGAAGATTCTTCTGATGACAACTCAGAGTTTTTGGATTCCCCCTCATTCTGTATCCCAGTGGCAAGTTTCAGCAGAACAAATAGATAGGGTTAATTAGTGAGGATACAGACAACATTTAAAACTTGAAAGAAGTTCCACACTCCACACCACAAAAATGTTTTGGCATTACATAACCTTTAAAGGAGAAGTATAGCCAAATCTATTTTGGCCATACTTCTCCTATGGATCACAGGAGTGCAGTTCTTCACTCAGCAGGTCCAGGCTCGGGAAAGATCCTGACCCACCCAGATAAAAGCAAAAAAAGGTAGTGTGGTGCTTACTGTATCAAAAGGATCACCACGTGGATAAAATACAGCAGTACAATACTTTATCTAAAAAGAAAATTAAATTAAAGTGCTTCGTGCTTTCCAGAAAAATACAACCAAGTGATTCCAATTAATTACTGTGCAAACTATAAATAAGGTACCCCTTCAATGCCAACATTCATACACAAAATGCACATCTTTGTATTTTTTACAAGTTTGTACTTGTATATAGCATTTGTTGCAGCTTTGAAGTGTAGCGCCCTGGAGTTTAGGCAATGTTGCTCCTCACAAATTTACCTGCCAGGAAAAACTATCCTGGTTGATTGTTAGAGATCTATTGATTTCTCCCTAAGTTTGGCCTCATTGCACTTTTCTTATCTACCAATAGGTGGCCGGGTTGTCAGGATGCGCATACCAGCAGAGAGTTCCGCCTCCCTACAAGAGCTTTGAGGCACAGAAATACAAGCATTCTTTTTGCCCATAAGAATCGGGCCTTGGCGCATAGAAGTGCGCATGCGCGAACTGGCACGCAAACAGAAGCCATCGCGCACCCGTGTACGTGTCGACGCTAGCACACACACATGAGTGATGCTGGCGCCAAGTGAGTCTATTTAGGTACAGCCAGTACCTAGCCCTAGTGCTGCTTCATCTTCAGCTCTGTGCATCCTGTTTCCTGAAAACCTGTATCTTGATCCCTGTTACCTACCCGGCTTGTCTTGACCATCCCTTGATCTCCACCAGCACCGACCCCGGCTTGTCCTGTGACCATCCTCCTGTCTTCTCCTTGGCTCCTGTTTGCTGATCCGGCTTTTGACCTTAGCTTGCCTCCTGACTACGATCCTGCCTGCACCCTGCATCCGATTGTCCTAGCCGTGTATGACCCAGCCTGCCTGACCTTGCTTATTCGTTGCTGCCATCCGCACCAGCTGCCTGCCTGTCTGTCTTCCTGCTGAAGCCTGCCTCTGTCTTCTTCAGCCTTACCAGGACTGCCATCCAGCTACCAGTTAAAGACTCTTTGCACTTGTGCGACTCTATACCTTGGCGCCTTCTGTTCTCACTATCAGAGGCCCCAAGTCAGAGGTATAAGGGAGGCCTTGCTCGTCCATTCAGGCTCTTCTACCAGGTACGTGATACGGGTACTTGGTGATACTAGATATGAGAAGGGAAACGCAAGGTCAGGTTATGGGTATATGTGGTATCTCAGCCAATGGGCAGGGGTTTTCTTGAATCCCTTGGACTGCTGGAAGAGCCTATATATTCGTGTGGAGTCAGATGACCGGTGTTCTGTGCCACCTGGACGGCTGTCTGGGGATTGGGCCTATCCCAGGGGCATCTGGCTGCTAGGCTGTCTGAGGGCCTATCCAGAAGCAAGAGAGCAGTGCAGGGTTGGGACTGCGGCTTGCAGTCCAACCAAAAGTGACGGTTCTGCCGGCCGGAGAACCTGTTGTGGTTGGAGGTAGAGGGGTAGCTGTCGCCAGTAAGGCACTATCTGCCTAATTACCAGGGTCTACAGTGAGTAACTGAAGCAAGTACCGGAGCAGCATTCTCCCCAACCGGGGATGGTGAAGAATCGGGAAACTTCAGTGGGTATCAAGCCAGAGACTCAGCCAGCAGAGGTGACGCTTGCAGAGCAGCCTTGTGTGTCAAGCCAGGGACAGAGCAGGCCAGGATGGGTGAAGCTTGAGAGGTATCTTGAGTGCCAAGCTAGGGACCCAGCAGAGAAGTGGGGGTGACACTCGCTGAAGGTACTACCATGAAGATTGGAGAGGCTCAAAGGATTTAGTGACCGTGAATCAGCGGGTCTAGTGAGAGACAAGGAGCTCAGTGGGCTGAAGAACTACAAGGAGTGATTGTAGTGGAATAGAAAGGAACAAGCTATACTTCTCTTTTAATGATGTTTAAAGGAATTTGACTAAATTAAGGGCAAATTTACATCTTTGTGATGTGTTACCATGCATTGTGTTAACTTCGCCCATTTAAAACGAATGGGTAGCCAAAATACCCTAACATACTTATGGGTCTATATGACCCTTTGTTCTAATGCAATGCACCACAATGCTTGCCAAGCAGTGCAGTGTGCTACAATGCAGGTGCACTGCCATAGCTCATTGTGGTGCAATTCAGAATGAAAATAGATATATAGATGGGCATAGTTCAAAGTTAATCACTGGAGTTTGTTATAGACCACCCAATGTTAGTGAGGAGGTGGAGACTCAGCTCCTTGCACTGATGGAAAGGGCTGCAAGGGCTGGGACGGTGATAATAATGGGGGATTTTAACTACCCAGAAATTGACTGGAGTAATGACACTGCTGGGACAGTTAAAGGGCAAAAATTTATAAACCTATTACAGGACAATTTTATGGTCCAGTTTATTGAGGCCCCAACTAGGAATGAAGCTCTGTTGGACCTGGTAATTTCAAACAATGCAGAGCTTATTACTAATGTCCAGATAAAGGAACACCTGGGTAGCATCGATCATAACATGATTTCATTTGATGTTAGCTGTAAACAAGAAATACATACGGGAAAGAAAAAAACACTTAACTTCAAGAGAGCAAATTTTCCAAGGATGAGGGCTGCTTTCCAGGATTTAGACTGGGAGGGAATATTTGCATTGATAAACACAGAACAGAAATGGGAATTCTTCAAAAAGACTGCTTGGGACCTCACTGCAAAGTATATTCCCAATGGCAATAAGTTTAAAAGGCTAAATACAAAACCTATGTGGCTCATGGCCAAAGTTAAAAAAGCTATAAACAATAAGAAAAGAGCTTTTAAAAAATATAAAAATGAAGGAACACTAGTGTTGTTTAACCACTTCAGCCCCGGAAGGATTTACCCCCTTACTGACCAGAGCACTTTTTACAATTTGGCACTGTGTTGCTTTAACTGCTAATTGCGCGGTCATGCAATGCTGTACCCAAACGAAATTTGCGTCCTTTTCTTCCCACAAATAGAGCTTTCTTTTGATGGTATTTGATCACCTCTGCCGTTTTTATTTTTTGCGCTATAAACGGAAAAAGACCGAAAATTTTGAAAAAAAAATGATATTTTCTACTTTTTGTTATAAAAAAAATCCAATAAACTCAATTTTAGTCATACATTTAGGCCAAAATGTATTCGGTCACATGTCTTTGGTAAAAAAAATGTCAATAAGCGTATATTTATTGGTTTGCGCAAAAGTTATAGCGTCTACAAACTAGGGTACATTTTCTGGAATTTACACAGCTTTTAGTTTATGACTGCCTATGTCATTTCTTGAGGTGCTAAAATGGCAGGGCAGTACAACCCCCCCCCCAACTGACCCCACTTTGGAAAGTAGACACCCCAAGGAAATTGCTGAGAGGCATGTTGAGCCCATTGAATATTTATTTTTTTTGTCCCAAGTGATTGAATAATGATAAAAAAAAAAAAATTACAAAAAGTTGTCACTAAATGATATATTGCTCACACAGGCCATGGGCATATGTGGAATTGCACCCCAAAATACATTTAGCTGCTTCTCCTGAGTATGGGGATACCACATGTGTGGGACTTTCTGGGAGCCTAGCCACGTACGGGGCCCCGAAAACCAAGCACCGCCTTCAGGATTTCTAAGGGCGTAAATTTTTTATTTCACTCCTCATTACCTATCACAGTTTTGAAGGCCATAAAATGCCAAGATGGCACAACCCCCCCCCCAATGACCCCATTTTGGAAAGTAGACACCCCAAGCTATTTGCTGAGAGGCATGTTGAGTCCATGGAATATTTTATATTTTGACACAAGTTCGGGAAAGTGACAATTTTTTTTTTTTTTTTGCACAAAGTTGTCACTAAATGATATATTGCTCAAACATGCCATGGGCATATGTGGAATTACAGCCCAAAATACATTCTGCTGCTTCTCCTGAGTACGGGGATACCACATGTTTAGGACTTTTTGGGAGCCTAGCCGTGTACGGGGTCCTGAAAACCAAGCACCGACTTCAGGATTTCTAAGGGTGTAAATTTTTGATTTCACTCCTCACTACCTATCACAGTTTTGGAGGCCATAAAATGCCAAGATGGCACAACCCCCCCAAATGACCCCATTTTGGAAAGTAGACACCCCAAGCTATTTGCTGAGAGGCATGTTGAGTCCACGGAATATTTTATATTTTGCCACAAGTTGCAGGAAAATGACAAACTTTTTTTTCTTTTGCACAAAGTTGTCACTAAATGATATATTGCTCACACAGGCCATGGGCATATGTGGAATTGCACCCCAAAATACATTCTGCTGATTCTCCTGAGTACGGGGATACCACATGTGTGGGACTTTTTGGGAGCCTAGCCACGTACGGGGCCCTGAAAACCAAGCACCGCCTTCAGGATTTCTAAGGGCGCAAAGTTTTGATTTCACTCCTCACTACCTATCACAGTTTTGAAGGCCATAAAATGCCCAGATGGCACAACCCCCCCCCCCCAAATGACCCCATTTTGGAAAGTAGACACCCCAAGCTATTTGCTGAGAGGCATGTTGAGTCCATGGAATATTTTATATTTTGACACACGTTGCGGGAAAGTGACATTTTTTTTTTTTTTTGCACAAAGTTGTCACTAAATGATATATTGCTCAAACATGCCATGGGGATATGTGGAATTACACTCAAATACATTCTGCTGCTTCTCCTGAGTACGGGACTTTTTGGGAGCCTAGCTTCATACGGAGCCCCGAAATCCAATCACCGCCCTCAGGATTTCTAAGGGCGTAAATTTTTGATTTCACTCCTCACCACCTATCACAGTTTCGAACGCCATAAAATGCCAAGATAGCACAAAACCCCCCAAAATGACCCCATTTTGGAAAGTAGACACTCCAAGCTATTTGCTGAGAGGCATGATGAGTATTTTGCAGGTCTCATTTGTTTTTGAAAATGAAGAAAGACAAGAAAAGTGTATTTTTTTTTTCCTTTTTTCAATTTTCAAAATTTTGTGACAAAAAGTGAGGTCTGCAAAATACTCACTATACCTCTCAGCAAATAGCTTGGGGTGTCTATTTTCCAAAATGGGGTCATTTGGGGGGGGGGGTTGTGCCATCTGGGCATTCCATGGCCTCCGAAACTGTGATAGGCAGTTTCTAATTTACGCCCTTAGAAAGCCTGAAGGCGGTCCTTGGTTTTCGGGGTCCCGTACGTGGCTAGGCTCCCAAAAAGTCTCACACATGTAGTATCCCCGTACT